>NW_026003122.1:0-2203 GCF_001458135.2 Marmota marmota marmota | reverse complement strand
CAGAGACGGGGCAAGAACTCTTTCATTTGAAGTGTTTGCAAGCTTCCACAAAACTACGAGTTTCTTGAAAGTTCAGTAAATTTTTTTTCACTCAATCATGATGCTATTTGGCGGTGATGATCAGTACACCAATCTCACGTGGCCCCCCCGATTTTAGTTCTTATAGGTTGAAGCGTTCATTTGCAGTAATGGTGTGAATTTTCAGGTTTCACTCTTTTCTGATATAGTGATACACGAATGTGGAACTCTAAATCAAACACGGTTTGTAATAGCTGCTTGAAAGTTGACACACTGAATTATTTCTGATTGCGCTCTCTATTTTTTGTTCCTCTTACTGTTCTCTAAGAAGGGACTGAGAAAAAACACTTTCATTTGAAAGCGTTTGCCAAGATGCCACAGAACTAGGAGTTTCCTGAAATCCCAGCAAATATTTTTCCACCCAATCTTGATGATACTTGGAGGTGATGATCAGAACACCAATCCCACTTGGGTCCCGAAATTTTGTTCTTCTCGGTTGAAGCGTTCGTTTGCAGTAACAGTGTGAATTTTTAGGTTTCACTCTTTTTTCTCAGTTAGTGATACATGCACTTGGAACTCTAAATCAAATAGGGTTTGTGCTACCCGATTGAAACTTGACACATGTCAGCAGGTGTCATTGCTATCTGTTGGTTTTTCCCTCTTGAACTAGCCCTAAGCAGAGACTGGAGAAAAACAATTTCATTTTAAGCATTTATCGATCTTCATTCAATAAAAGTACGAGTTTCTTGAAATGTCAGCAAATATTTTTTTTCACCCAATCTTGATGATTCTTGGTGTCAATGATCTGTACACCAATCCCACTTAGTGTCCCAAATTTCTTTCTTCTAGGTTGAAGCATTCGTTTGCAGTAACAGTTTGAATTTTTAGGTTTCAATCTGTATTCTCCTTTGTGATAGATGCAGTTGGAAATCTCAATCAAACACAATTTGTACTAGCTGCTTGAAACTTGACACAGTACAGCAGGGCTCATGGCTCTCTCATGATTTGTTCCCTCTTGAACTACCTCTATGCAGAGACTGAAGAACACATTTTCAATTGAGAGTATTTGCCTAGCTTCCTGAAAACTACGAGTTTCCTGAAATCCCAGCAAATATTTTTTTTTACCCAATCTTGATGATACTTGGCAGTGATGATCAGAACACCAATCCCACTTGGCCCCCGAAATTTAGTTCTTCTAGGTTGAAGCATTCGTTTGCAGTAACAGTGTGAATTTTTAGGTTTCACTCTGTTTTCTCCGAGAGTGATACATGCAGTTTGAACTCTAAATCAAACAGGGTTTGTGCTACCTGATTGAAACTTGATACATTTCAGCAGGTCTCATTGCTATCTGATGTTTTTTTTTCCCTCCTGAACTAGCCCTAAGCAGAGACTGGAGAAAAACACTTTCATCTGAAGCATTTGTCGATCTTCAACAAAACTACGATTTTTCTGAAATCTCCGCAAATATTTTTTTCACCGAATCTTATGATTCTTGTTGGTAATGATCAGTACACCAAACCTACTTGGGCTCCCAAATTTCGTTCTTCTTTGTTGAAGCGTTCATTTTTAGTAACAGTTTCAAATTTTAGGTTTTCTCCGATAGTGATAGATGCAGTTGGAACTCTAAATCAAACAGGGTTTGTGCTAGCTGCTTGAAACTTGACACACTAAATTATTTCTCAGTGCTATCTGTATGATTTTTTCCCTCTTGAAGAAGCCCTAAGCAGAGACGGGGGAAAAACACTTTCATTGGAAAGCATTTCCCAATCTTCCACAAAACTACGAGTTTCCTGAAATGTGAGCAAATAATTTTTCACCCAATCTTGATGGTTCTTGGTGGTAATGATCAGTAAACCAATTGCACTTGGCCCCCAAAATGTAGTTCTTCTAGGTTGAAGCATTCGTTTGCAGTAACTGTGTGAATTTTCAGGTTTCACTCTTTTCTGATATAGTGATACACGAAGTTGGAACTCTAAATCAAACATGGTTTGTAATAGCTGCTTGAAAGTTGACACACTGAATTATTTCTCATTGCTCTCTCTATGCTTTGTTCCTATTAAAGTTCCCTAAGAAGGGACTGAGGAAAAACACTTTCATTTGAAAGCGTTTGCCAAGATGCCAAGGAACTAGGAATTTCCTGAAATCCCAGAAAATATTTTTCCACCCAATCTTGATGATACTTGGT
>NW_026003121.1:0-2203 GCF_001458135.2 Marmota marmota marmota | reverse complement strand
CCTCGCTCAAACGCCCGGGGCGGCGGTGGCACGTACCCCGGGGCCCACGTTCTGGGAGAAGGAGTGCACGACGCCCCCAGGCCGCACGTCAAACGCCACCGTCATGGGCTCGGACACCGCCTCCGCCGGCCTCAGCGCTACGACCAACAGCAGCGCAGCCCACCAGCCCGCGCTGCCGCCGTCCCTCTTTTCGCTGGGCGCCGCCATCTTGGGATCGGGTCCTCGGCTCAGGGCGGGCGGACGGGACGCGGCGAGGGACACGCGCAGCGCCCTACGCCGGCCACGTCGGCGTCCGCGCCGTCACGTGACCACACGCCCCGCCCGTTCGCCATCTTGGGGGCGGGGCTTGGGTGTCTGTGTCCCGCGTTCCGGCGCTTCCGCCTGGTGCGCGGGACGAGTTTGTCGCCGGAGCTGGACGCCTGGTCCCGGTGGCAGCCCAGGTCCGCCGGGGACGCAGAAGGGAATGTTCTCGTTTAACAGTGGTCTTGTTTCTGTGTCACTTTGGTAATGAAAGTTGGAAGGTCATTTCCTTGCCTTTAAATGTGTCTCCTGCCTCTGCTTTTAGGTGATGCCACTTAGGACGTCTGCCGGCGGCTGTCGCCGTCACACACAGACACCTTGGGTGTTTCGCTGAGGGTCTGGAGGGACTGCTCATGTAAAAATGCTGGTTTAGACTTTTTTTTTTTTCCTTTTTTCCGTTGCGCCGCGGAAGGCGGCTTGGGTGGACAGTCCTGCAGGAGTCTGTCCTCCTCCACTCCAGCAGGATGCGAAGGGCATGTCCCCCGACTCAGGAGCACCCCCCGCACTTACCAGTGACAAAGGGGAAAAGAAATGTTGTGGTGGCCCCCCGTCACCCAGGGGGCAAAGTTAACATCGCTAATAATGACAGCGACATCACAGACCTGCTGGGACATGCTGAGGGGGCACGGCACCCCGTGGGACTCCTGCTAAAATCGCGTGCTTACCACTGGACAGATGTGAATCAAAGGACATTCTACAAAATAACTGACAGGCTCCAGGAGTGTGTCACATAACAGAGAGAAACCATCACAGAATGAGACCTAACAAAAGGGGACACACTGCGGGATCCTTGTGGGAGGGACACAGGAGGAAGAGCTGTTCAAAGTCTGATGCAGTCTGTAGGGTGGTGGACGGGACAGGTAGATGGTCACCCCCTGGCCTCAGGCACCCCACTCTCTGCAGCTCCTGAAGAAGCTGCCCCTAGGCGAAGCTGGACTGAGCTGTTAGGGGGCTCCGGACAATTTTTGCAACTTAGAGCCTGAAATTACTTCAGAATTAACAATGAAAAAGAAAAAACCCACCTTTAAGAGTTGACAAGAGGGTTAAGTGAGGGAATGCGGGTGGAATTCCTCTCCCAGACTGGGAGAGCTCTAGTAGCCACTACAGACAGATGCCCATTAGGAAAGGCCAGGCTTTCCCGGCGGCTGGGGAGGCAGACAGGAGCGTTGCAAGTTCAAAGCCAGTCTCAACAACAGCGAGGCACTAAGCAACTGAGACCTTGTCTCTAAATAAAATGTCCAATAGGGCTGGGGATGTGACTCAGTGGTTGTGTGCCCCTGAGTTCAATCCCTGGTACCCCCTCCCCCCACCAAAAAAAGGAAAAAAAAAAAAAAAAACCTCTAGGCTTTCATATTGGTCTAGAAACATTAAAACAATTTTTTTCCGTTTGTACAGGGATAATGCAGTCTCCTAAATATGTAATGTCGATGTGGGTTTGATTACAGAAGCTGGTAAAGTATTCTGTAAGTACTGGCAAAAATAAAAGAAATTCCAGGCTTTCAAGTTTGGAAGGAAATCATTGTTTTGGTTACAAATTGCTTAAGATGTCAGGAAAACACCAGTGGACAGGTCTGGAGGGTGAGGAGGTCAGCTGGTATTCCTGGTCCTTCTGGTGATGGAAGAGCAAACCAGGGAAACTGTCCTAGGTAAAACCCTGAAGCCGGGCCCTTCTCACCCTTTGAGGAACTAAACACTCTTCCCCCCAGACACGAGGACTGGGATTGGCATCCTGGAGCTAAGGAGGGTCCTGCCAAAGCCTCCGCAGCTGGTGGGAAGGCCAGGCTGGGTGCGTTTCTTCCTCTTGGCCAGGTGGGGTGGTGCACACCTGTCATCCCTGATGAGGTGAGGCAGGGAGATGGGAACTTAGTTATATCCTGTCTCAAAAAAAAAAAAAAAAAAAAAA
>NW_026003120.1:0-2203 GCF_001458135.2 Marmota marmota marmota | reverse complement strand
CAGTATCCATTACCCTAATGATAACCCTAACCCTTATGCTAAACACTAGGCCTAACTTTAACCCTATACATTACACTAAACCATAACTAAACCCTAAACCTAACCCTGTCATTAACCTTTACCCTAAACTTAATGCTAATTTGAGCCCTAAAACTTAGCTCTAACCTAAACCAAACCCTAACCTTGAACCTGACCCTAATAATAACCCTAGCTCTAAGCCTGACCCTTACACTAAACCTAACCCTTACACTGGATCAAGCCATAAACCTAACACTAAATCTGTCACTAACTGTAAACCTAGACCTGGCATTAGCCCTAGCCCTAATACTAGCGCTAACCCTAACACAAACACTAGCCTTCATTCAGGCCCTAAGCCTAGCCTTAATCATAACCCTAACCCTAACACTATCCCTAACCCTTATACTAACCCTCGCCCTAGCCCTCAACTTAGCTATAACCCACTCCCTTACCCTACATGTAACCCTAACTCTAACCCTAACCTGAGGTCTAAACCTAACACTAACCCTAGCCCTAATTTAGTCCTATTCCTAAACATAACCCTAGCCCTAGCCCTATGAATAACTCTAACTCTCACACTAGCCTATTACTAGTTCTAAACCTATCCATCTCTATAACCCTAACCCTTGCTCTATCCTTAGTCCTAGCCCTAACCATAGATCAAATACTAACTCTAAAACTAATTAACTCTAAATATAACCTGAAGCCTAAGCCTAATCATTATAAATACATTTATATTTAGATTCTATGTCTACAGATGTTGGCTTCAATAATTATTTAGAATATAGTCATTAGTTTCATAAAAGGCATGCCATTTCTGTGGTATATAGAGAATTGATGGTCAGGGGTAGGATGCTATGTTAAGGGGGAAAGGAGTGAGGGTATGAGATTAATCTATCTTAGCCCATTTGAGGAGAACTGTAATGAATAGACAGGGATAATTTATGGAAGAATGTATAAATTCAAATTCCTTATCTGTATTCATAAAACTACCATATGTATATATAGTAAAAGTTAGGAGATTGAAAGTGGGATAGAGGGAGGAAGAAAAAAGAAGAATAAAATAACAAGGAAAGAAAGAAAGAGAGGGAGAATGAAAATAAGAGAAAATAAGGGGGTGTGAAGTGGGCTTATGCAATTCCTCTATATTATACTATTCTGGTGATTCAGTTCTTAAAGTCCAATTTCATGCAAAGTTCTTGGTGTCACGTATGTTGAGATTGTGAGGGCCAGAGGGTGAAGGGTAGAGGAGAAGAGATGAGAAGAGCGAGAATAGAAAAGTCTCTCAGATCTCTGTTTTCTTCCAGTAGGTGGAGGTGTCTATTCCTAGCTTGAGTCTCTGTGCTAAGAGTGGTGGAGGTAGCCAGTTTGAGAGGGCTTGAGCTTCTACTTTGAGCCTCCCTAATCTTAGTCTCTGAGTTGGAAACCAGGTACCTGTACAGTTGCTGTTCTGCATTGATAGATACGCCCACCCATAAAAAAGCTTGTGAGAATAATCTTCAGTTATCATAGCTGGAGGTAGGGGATTTGGAAACCGGGTACATGATCAGCCACAGAACTGACCTGGTAGCCACGGCCACCGATAGATGGTGAGTAAGTTTTTCCAACATGGATTCCATCTGTTACCTGTGTAGGGTGTTTGTAGAGGTGGGTGGTCCTGGGGTGACTTTGGCCGTGTCCAGACCTTGGTCTGGTGACCTGCAAGCAAAACCTCTGTGTTCTGTGCTACCTATCCTCTGTGCCAAGAGTACCTACACGGCCGAGACTTCCCCCTGAGGGGAGAGTGGACCCGCGGCCAAGACTTCCGTCTGCGCCAAGAGCTCATGCGTGGCTGAGACTTCCATCTGTGCAGAGAGCTCATGCTCGGCCGAGATTTCCGACTTCCGATTGAGCTGAGAGCAACCACACAGCACAGCCTAATATCTGCACAGAGAGCTCCAGCGTGGCCCTAGTTTTCTTAAAAATTCTATGATATTGGGCAAGATTCATCTTTTACTTAGCCTTACTATGCTCCACAGGTTTGGGCCTTCTAAGTTCAATGGTTCGCTGTCAGGAACAGTTTGTAGTTTAAGATTTTCCTTCATTATGGCTTATTGATGTGAATGAAAATTAGCTGGAAATCAAACAGGGTTGGCAGGAGGTGCTTGAAACTTCACAAAACAGTTCTCAGTGGGCACTCTCTGTC
>NW_026003119.1:0-2204 GCF_001458135.2 Marmota marmota marmota | reverse complement strand
ATGGGTGGGAGGGAAAGGGAGGGGGAAGGGGATTAGCAAGGATGGTGGAATGTGATGGTTATCATTATACAAAGTACATATATGAAGACTTGAATTGGTTGTCAACATACTGTATATACTAACAGAGATATGAAAAATTGTGGTATATATGTGTATTAAGAATTGTAATGCAAAAAAATGTACATGTATAATGGCATAAATTGACGTGAACATATTTTATACACAGAGATACAAAAAATTGTGCTCTATATGTGTAATAAGGATTGTAATGCATTCCACTGCTGTCATGTATTTAAAAAATAATAAAATCAATAAAAAATAAAGGAGACTAAAAATATACAAAGAAAATGTCATTCATATATGATTGAATAATATTCCATCATTAAAAAGAATGAAATCCTCTTATTTTTGATACACAGATCAACTGGACATTATTATGCTTAATGTAATAAACCAAGCACAGAAAGAGAAGTACTACATAATTTTACTTACAGGTGAAATACAAACAATTGATCTCATGAAAGTCAAGAGTAGAATGGTGGTTAGCAGAGTCCAGGAAAGTGTAGGTTGGAGGAATTGGGAAAGTTTATCAATGGTTAATAAGTTTCAGGTAGGAGTAAGAGGTTCTGGGGTGCTATCACTCAGTGGAGTTACCATAGATAACAATAATGTACTGCACATTTCAGAAAGCTAGAAAAATAACTGGAAATTTTCACAATAAAGAAATGAAGATAAATGGGGAGATATCTTTTTTGGGGGGTTTAAGCATTACATGGTATATAAATGTTTTAAAATCACATTGTACCCCAATAATAAGAACAATTTTCATGTTTTGTGTATCCATTAAAAATAATTCCAGTTGTAAAATAATTACTTATAAGGAAGGACTTAGCTCTGTTATTTTATATTTAAAGTAAATCTTAGAATTTGTTTGCCCCTATTTCCCTCCCATAATGCCTTCTTTGTTTTCAGTTGCTTTGTTATAAATTAACTTGATTTTCTTCTTTTGTATATATATTTTATTTTTTATTAGCATCAGGATTATATGGAATATCTCATATTTATTCACAATCTAGTTGATTGATGCCAACATAACTTCAATTACATAAAACATCTTAGCTCCTATACAGTTCTGTTTGCTTTTCTTCAGTTGTTCTTGCTATGATCCAATATATATTTTTATAAATTTTATGCAAAACAATAAAATTTTATAATTGTCTTTCATGCATTTCAGTCTCTTAAATACTGCAGGAATTTAAAAGCTCTCCTCATGTTTTTATTTAGCAGTTTACTTTATATTTCTTTTGTAATTATATTCTTTAGACATTTGAGTATTGTTAGTATGTTTTTTTTTCAGTATTTTGAAGCTTGTTGCTTTTCTGTCAGCAATAAGTAAAGTAAATAAAATCAATATGCTGAAGACATATCTGTTTTGCCATGTTCATTGTGCACTATTAATAATAGTGAAGAAGATAAAATTACATGTTTCACTTAGATGCAACACTGATGAAAGCCTTAGGTAAGACATTCAGGAAGTTTCCAGAGAGTTTAAAAGAGAAATATAAAATAATTTTTGCATATTTTCTATACTTGTCCCAATGAAACTAAGGAAAAGAGTATCAACCTGGAATGCAGGCAGTGGTAGCTTTTGAACTAAGACCACTATTTTGACTGGGAGAGATGGGATAAGATTAAGTAAAATCACAAAACATTATACAATTTGAAGATTATTTTTCTTTATTTGGAAATCATTTGGTATGAATTTAGCCTATTTTCCAGAAATCTGACAAAGTTGTTTCTGATTATTTCCCTTTGTTTCTTTATTTCTATGAGGTACAAGAGATGAGAGCTGTTGATGTAGTTTGAATCTGGATTTTCTTTCAGAGTCTCATGTGTTGCGAGCTTTGTCTTCAATGCTTTAGTGTTCATAAGTGGAACATTTAGGAAGTGATTATATCATGAGTACTCTGAAGTCATCATTAGATAAATCAATTGGTAGCTGAATGGGCTACTAGGAGGTGGTGGGGACCGTAGAAAGTGGAAACTGGTTGAAGGTTGAGGGTTCTTGGGGGCATGCCCTTGGTAACTATACATTGTCTCTGTAACCCTCTTTCTCTCCCCCTCCTTTATTTCTTTTTCTTTCTCTCTCTCTTCTCTCTCCTCCTCCTCCTCC
Organism: Marmota marmota marmota; assembly: GCF_001458135.2. Classification (NCBI taxonomy): domain Eukaryota; kingdom Metazoa; phylum Chordata; class Mammalia; order Rodentia; family Sciuridae; genus Marmota; species Marmota marmota. The sequence continues at coordinate 31 of NW_026003119.1, read as the reverse complement.
TCCTCCTCCTCCTCCTCCTCCTCCTCCTCCT
>NW_026003118.1:0-2204 GCF_001458135.2 Marmota marmota marmota | reverse complement strand
CCCAATCCCTAATTTCACCCCTCGCCCTAGTTCTGAACCTAGGTATAACCACATCCCTTCCCCTAACCCTAACCCTAACCCTAGCTCTAATCCTAGCCCTAATTTAGTGCTAATTGTAACCCTAACTCTAACCCTACCCCTAAGACTAACTCTAACTCTTGACCTAGATCTATTTCTAGTACTAACTCTATCTTTTACCATAACCCTATCACTAGCCCTAACCTCACCCCTAAACCTAGCCCAAGTCCTAACACTAATCTAACCATAACTCTAAATATAACCATAACTCTAAGCCTGAACCTCACCCTACCACTAGCCCTAACACTATCACTAATCCTAAAACTAGTTCTAAACCTAGCTGTAGTTCTAAAACAAAACTGAGCCCTAGCCCTAACCATAACACTAACCTAACTGTAACCTCAGAACTGACATTAGACCTCGCCGTAATACTTGCTCTAACCCTAACACTATTTCTAACACGAACCCATACCCTGACACTAACACTAACCCTAACCCTAACCCTAACCCTAACACTAACACTAACATTAACCCTAACACTTACATGAACCCTAACTCTAACCCTAACACTATTCTTAAACCTAAACCTAACCCTAACACTAACCCTTAACTTAAACTTAAATTTAACACTAACACTAACCCTAACACTTATCTTAATTTTAACCCAACCATAACACTAACCCTAACCCTAACAATTACCCTAATTTAACACTAAACACTAAAACTAACACTCACGCTATCCCTAAACCTAACCCAAACACTAATACTAACTCTAACATGAACCCTAAATCTAACCATAATCATAACACTAACTCTAACCCTTTCCCTAACAGGACCTCTCAGCCTAACCCTAACACTAACCATAACCACTACAGTATCCCTAACCAAACACTAACCCTAAAAAAACCGTGTTTGATTTAGAGTTCCAACTACATCTATCAATATAGGAGAAAACAGAGTGACCTAAAAATTCAAATTGTTACTGCAAAGGAACGCTTCAACCTAGAAGAGCGAAATTTGGGGGGCCAAGTAGGGTTTGTGTACAGATCTTTACTGCCAAGTATCATCAAGATTGGGTGAAAACATGTTTTCTGAGATTTCAGGAAACTCGTAGATTTTTGGAAGCTTGTCAAAGGCTTTCAAAGGAAAGTGTTTATCCCCAGTCTCTGCTTAGGGTTTCGTCAAAAGGAAACAATGTGTACAGAGAGCGCTGAGAACTACTTTATTGTGTCACGTTTCAAGCTGAGAGCAAACACTGTGTTTGATTTGGAGTTCCAACTACATCTATCAATATGGGAGAACACAGAGTGAAACCTAAATATTCAAACTGTTACTGCAAAAGAACGCTTCAAGCTAGAAGAACAAATTTGTGGGGCCAAGTGGGATTTAAGTACTGATCTTTACCGCCAAGTATCATCAAGATTGGGTAAAAAAAGTTTTCTGAGATTTCAGGAAACTCGTAGTTTTTTGGAAGCTTGTCAAAGGCTTTCAAAGGAAAGTGTTTTTCCCCAGTCTCTGCTGAGGGCTTCTTCAAAAGGAAACAATGTGTACAGATAGCACTGAGAAGTACTTTGTTGTGTCACGTTTCAAGCTGCAAGCAAAAACCGTGTTTGATTTAGAGTTCCCATTACATCTATCAATATAGGAGAAAACAGAGTGAAACCTAAAAATTCAAATTGTTACTGCAAAGGAACGCTTCAACCTAGACAAACGAAATATGAGGGGCCAAGTGGGATTTGTGTACTGATCTATACCGCCAAGTATCATCAACATTGAGTGAAAAAATGTTTTCTGAGATTTCAGGAAACTCGTAGTTGTTTGGAAGCTTGTCAAAGGGTTTCAAAGGAAAGTGATTCTCCCCAGTCTCTGCTTAGGGCTTCTTCAAAAGGAAACAATGTGTACAGATAGCACTGAGAAGTATTTATTGTGTCACGTTTCAAGGTGGGAGCAAAAACCCTGTTTGACTTAGCTTTAGAACTACATCTATCAATATGGGAGAACACAGAGTGAAACCTAAAATTTCAAACTCTTACTGCAAATGAACGCTCCAACCTAGAAGAACAAATTTTTTTTTTGGGGGGGGCAAGTGTGATTTGTGTACTGATCCTTACCGCCAAGTATCATCAAGATTGGGTGAAAAAATGTTTTCTGAGATTTCAGGAAACTCGTAGTTCTTTGGAAGCTTC
>NW_026003117.1:0-2204 GCF_001458135.2 Marmota marmota marmota | reverse complement strand
AAAAAAAAAAAAAAAGACTATGTTCTATCAAAAGACAACTATAAATCAAAACATGTTCTAATGAAATCAAACTATGCTCTCCTTCTCTCTTTATTTCAAGATATACATTTGTAGATATCTATTATTACTATGAATATCTAAAATTCCCAAGAAAATTGAACAAATAAAAGATGGTTGTCTATATTAAGAAAATATAGACAACCCCTTCGGCTGTGGCTCTCAACAATTTATGAGTTATTTTCACTGGTTCATGCTTTGAACACACTGAGAAATAAAATTATACTAAACATAATTTAAATAATTTCTATTTATTCTCTTATAATAGATTTTAATGCCATATAAAATTATTTGGAAAGAAAAAAAAATATTCATGTCTTATGGACCCTTGGAAAAAAGAGATTATAAATGAATGTGAACATAACTAGAATGATGTCTGAATGTAAGAATTGAGTGTTAGAAGTAGTTTCATATTTGGGGACTGAGGAAACTACATATGTATCATGAGTTTGTAAAAATCATTAAAATCATCTGCCTGAAACAAACCTTAATAAACTTTATTAATTGGCTTTGGTTGGTTAGTTTCTTGTAATTTCATGAACTGGTAAATCTCCTTTAGCAATTGGTTTTCTGCATTCTTTTTTCTTATTCACCTATAATTTGAGGGGAAGTTTTTTTGATAATGTACCTGTTCATATTCACTATAGTTTCTAATTATTTTCTTTAATATTATTATTTAATTTTATATTTTGTAATTTCTTTTTGTTACAATTGTATAGCTCTCTTTATTTTCATATTTCCACAATATCTTACTCTTGCGAATTTTTAAAGGAGTGTACATCTTTTTCTAGGCACTTCAAAATTTTATTTGTGTTTTTAAAATAATTATTACAGTAGCTGAGGCTAGAACATTAAAAAAATTGAGATAGTAAAAGACTTTCAACACTTAAAAGTGGATTATTCTCTACCCATGTTCTCTGGGTTACCTGTGAACAGCCTCAGGTGACCTCCACATACATGGTGGTCATCTGAACATGCCAATGACAGTAAACACTTCCTTCCAGTCTGTCAGGGGTATGAATCTTGTTTCCTATTACTTCCATAGCAATGGTTTATTTGCTTCTTTTATCTTTTTTAAAAATTTTTCTTATTCTATCTCATATCAACCCTTAAATAACGTCAGAATAATTTCATACTTATATTAGAGAGCGAAAAGCAAAACATGATTTATGAGAAAACAGATAACTTTTATTAGATTAAACAGATTGTGAGCCATCCATACTGATTTCCAATACATTCATTAAATAACCAAAGGCTACTGGTTACATCCATATGATAATCAATATAAGAACTTGAAAAATAAACAGATTATTCTGAAAATATCTACCATTTTATTTAACAAGTTAAAAAAATATTTACAGAAATTTTAATATTTAAGGAACTTATGGAAATACATGAAAGTTGAGCCATCTCACTTTTGTAAATATATTTCCTTCTTTATTAGTAGTAAATTTTATATTAAAAACTTATATGATGAAATCAAATTTGCAAAGATTTTCTTCAAAGGTTGGACTTTGAAAAAAACTTGGAGACAGTACTATAAAATAGGAAGTATTATAGAAGCTATAGATACTATGTCTATTACTAAAAATAATTTCTTAAAATTTTTGTCATACAAATCTTTAAATGCTATATTTTACTATATTCAATCTTTTTTTAAAAAGCTTAAATCACACATACAAAATGAAAGAAATTTATACCTATGTATAACCCCCCTCAAAATCCTGAGTTAAGTCCAAAAGGAAGCCCCATGAAGCCCAGTGTAAAACCACACCACAAAGTCTAAATATGTTTTGCAAAATTTTAACAGATGCTTAACTGGAAGGAGAAATTTAGCAGTTTGAATACTTCCAAGGTAGACATTCTTGGAAAATACATCAGTCTCCAATTAAACTGGAGGACTTTGCATTACTAGTAAGATGATATTTCAATTATTTTAGTTCATCCAAAGATTAATAGCAATACTGAAATGGATCTAATCTAGCTCTGAATGCAAGACTCTACAGGATATAAATGATCAGTCAAAAATATACCTAGTTAATTGGGTTGTTTGTTATCTTATTGTCTAATTTTTGAGTTCTTTGTATACTCTGGATATTAGGGCTCTATCTGAAGTGTGAGGAGTAAAGATTTGTTCCCAGGATGTA
>NW_026003116.1:0-2204 GCF_001458135.2 Marmota marmota marmota | reverse complement strand
AAAAAAAAAAAAAAAAAAAAAAAGAAGTGTTGGGCTGGAGTTGTAGCCTAGTAGTATGAGAACTTGCCTAGCATGTGTGAGGCACTGGATTCGATTCTCATCACCGTATATGAGTAAAGAAATAAAATAAAGGTCCATCAACAATTAAAAAGAATGAAAATGTGGTTAAAGAAATAAAGAATAGATTCTCCTACTTACCCATTTGGGCAAAGCAGCCCAAGTACCCTCATGCCCAGTATAATGCATTATGAGTCATTAAGTAAAAGTCAAATGACAGGAAGGGAGCCAGTCAAACCAAATAGTGATCAGCTCATGGACACAGGATTCATGGACACAGAGAGAGGATGGTTCAGACCTGATATCTAAGAGATTTTACTACTTTCAATCTTAATTCTAGAATTAGAGAGCAGAGGGTAATGGACAATGGTTGTGAAAGGCAAAATAATGGAACCCCAAAATATACAGGTCCTAATCCTTAGAATCTCTGAGTATGTGATGTTACATGGCAAGGGGGAATTATGTAACTATGTAAAGAGTGGCAAATGGAATTACTAATTAGCTGACCTTAAAACAAGGATAATATCCTGGATTATTTGGACAGACTCAATATAATCAAAAGGATTCTTAAATGTGGAAAAGGGAAGCAGAAGATGTTCTAGCCCATTATGCTGCTATAACAAAATATCTGAGGCTAGGTAATTTATAAGGAACAGAAATTTATTTCTCATAGTTCTGGAGGTTAAGTCAAAGATTTGGGCACTAATAGGTTGGGTGTCTGGTGAGGGCCCCATTCCCAGCTTCCAAGATGGCACCTTGTTGCTACATTCTTTGGAGGAGCCAAATACTGTGTCCTCACATGGCAGAATGTGGAAGGGCAAAACAGACCTAAGCTAGTTCCTTCCATCCCTTTTATGAGGCACTTAATCACTTCTCCAAAGGTCCTATCTTTTAATATCACCACAGTGGAGGTGAAATTTCAACATGAATTTTGGTGGGCATGTTTTTAAACTACAACAGAAGAAAATGTGATAAGAGAAGCAGAAGTTGGAGTTATGACATGGGAGGACTCAATCCACCATTACTGGCTTGGAAGATGGAAGGGGACCCCAAGACAAGAAATTTAGGTAGACTCCAGTATCTAGAAAAGGCAAGGACACTGACTATCCCCTCCAGAGTTTCTTATAAAGAATAGCCCTACCAATAACTTGATTTTAGTTTAGTGCCACCATTTTGGTCTTCTGACTGACTACAGAACTGTAAGATAATAAAATTTAAAAAAAATTTTTTTTTAGTTGTGGATGGACACAATATCTTTATTTATTTATTTTTATGTGGTGCTGAGGATTGAACCCAGTGTCTCACATGTGCAAGGCAGGAGCTCTACCACTGAGCTACAGCCCCAGCCTCCAAGATAATAAATTTGTACCATTTAAGCCACCAACTTTGTTTGTGATAATTTTTTTCATAGCAGCAACAGAAAATAATGCAATGGTGATAGACAACACTGGATCACTACACAGGACAATGTATGTATATGGGGGTGGGGTGTGTCTGTGAGTCCAGCTCTGAGAAACTATGTTCAAAGAAGCTAAATGCCTCAAGGCTTGAAGTTGCTTAACAGCATCTCTCTAGTACATGGTTCATTTCTTGATTAAATTGGAGATGGTCACTCCTTACCTTCTAGGCCTACATAGGGAGGGCAGTAGGCAAGCTCTTTATGCTTTTCTTGATAAGTTACTATGTGCTTTTGGAAACTAATGGTATCAAAAGTTCCCAGCTGGGCTGGGGCTGTAGCTCAGTGGCAGAGTGCCTGGCTAGCATGTGTGAGGCACCGGGTTTGATCCTTAGCACCACATAAAAATAAATAAAATAAAGACATTCTGTCCATTTATAATTACAAAAAAAATTTTTTAAAGCTCCCATCTTAGTCCCTTTGGGGGGAGCCTGGAGACTTCCCAAAACTTATAATACCAGGATTGCTTCTGGTAGTGAAAGTAAGAGTCACACATCCGGATGAGTGCCTGTCTTCCTCATAAATTCCTAGAAAACAGTCTATTTTACTTTCTTTCTCAGAGTTTAAAACAAAATGAAAGACCTTTCCACTGGCAAGTAAACACCACAAGATGTATTACTAATGTTAACTATAGATTCTACTTGGGTTTTATAAGCACACATTAAAAAAAAAAAAAAAAAAAAAAAAAAAA
>NW_026003115.1:0-2204 GCF_001458135.2 Marmota marmota marmota | reverse complement strand
TATTTTTTTTTTTGAGGATATTGTGAATGGGGTGGTTATCTTCATTTCCATTTCAGAAGATTTGTCGCTGATATACAGGAATTACTTTGATTTATGCATGTTGATTTTATATCCTGCCACTTTGCTGAAATTCATTTACTAGCTCTAGAAGTTTCTTTGTAGACCCTTTTGGGTCTGTTGGGTATAGGATCACGTCATCCATAAATAGTGCCAATTTAAGTTCCTCTTTTCCTATCTTTATGCCTTTAATTCCTTTCATCTAATTGCTCTGGCCAGTGTTTCGAGAAATATGTTGAATAGAAGTGGTGAGAGAGGGCATCCCTGTCTTGTTCCAGATTTTAGAGGGAATGCCTTCAATTATTCTCCATTTAGAATGATGCTAGCCTGAGGCTTAGCATAGATAACTTTTACAATATTGAGGTAAGTTCCTGTTATCCCTAGTTTTTCTAGTGTTTTGAACATAAAAGGGATGCTGTACTGTGTCGAATGCTTTTTCTGCATCTATCGAGATGATCATGTGGTTCTTATGGTTAAGTCTATTGATGTGGTGAATAACATTTATTGATTTCCGTATATTGAACCAGGCTTGCATCCCAGGGATGAATCCTACTTGATCATGGTGCACAATTTTTTTGATATGCTTTTGTATTCGATTCGCCAGGATTTTATTGAGGATTTTTGCATCTAAGCTCATTAGAGATATTGGTCTATAGTTTTCTTTCTTTGAAGTGTCTTTGTCTGGTTTCGGGATCAGGGTGATATTGGCCTCATAGAGTGAATTTGGAAGAGCTCCTTATTTTTCTATTTCTTGAAATAACTTGAAAAGTATTGGTATTAATTCTTCTTTGAAGGTTTTGTAAAACTCTGCTGTATATCCATCCAGTCCAGGGCTTTTCTTGTTTGGTAGTCTTTTGATGGCTTCATCTATTTCCTCCTTTGTTATTGGTCTGTTTAAATTGTATCTTCCTGACTCAATCTGAGCAAATCATATGACTTAAGAAATTTATCGATATCTTCGCTATCTTCTATTTTATTGGAATATAGGGTTTCAAAATATTTTCTAATTATCTTCTGTATTTCTGTAGTGTCCATTGTGATATCGCTTTTTTCATCCCGTATGTCAGTAATTTGAGCTCTCTCTCTTCTTCTCTTTGTTAGCACGGCTAAGGGTCTGTCGATCTTATTTATTTTTTCAAAGAACCAACTTTTAGTTTTATCAATTTTTTCAATGGTTTTTTTTTGTTTCAATTTCATTGATTTCTGGTCTGATTTTAATTATTTCTTGCCTTCTACTACATTTGCTGTTGTTTTGCTCTTCCTTTTCTAGGGTTTTCAGATGAAGAGTGAGTTCATTTATTTGTTGGTTTTTTCTTTTTTTGAGGAATGAACTCCAGGCAATGAATTTCCCTCTTAAAACTGCTTTCATTGTGTCCCATAGATTCCGATATGTTGTGTCTGTATTTTCATGTATCTCCAAGAATTTTTTTGATTTCCTCCTTTATGTCTTGTGTAACCCATTGATCATTCAGTAACATATTGTTCATTTTCCAGGTGATGCAGGATTTTTCCTTCCTTATTTTATCATTGATTTCCAGTTTCATTCCATTATGATCAGATAAGATGCATGGTATTATCTCCACACCTTTATATTTACTAAGAGTTGCCCTATGGCATAATATATGGTCTATCTTTGAGAAGGATCCATGTGCTGCTGAGAAGAATGTGTATCCACTTGATGATGGTTGATATATTCTATATATGTCGGTTAAGTCTAGGTTATTGATTGTGTTATTGAGTTCTATAGTTTCTTTATTAAGCTTTTGTCTGGAGGATCTGTCCAATGGAGAGAGCGGTGTGTTGAAGTCACCCATAATTATTGTGTTGTGGTCTATTTGACTCTTGAACTTGAGGAGAGTTTGTTTTATGAACGTTGCAGCACCATTGTTTGGTGCATACATATTGATAATTGTTATGTCTTGTTGGTGGATGGTTCCTTTTAACAATATATAGTGTCCTTCTTTATCCCTTTTGATTAACTTAGGTTTGAAGTTGATTTTATTCGATATGAGTATGGCCACTCCTGCTTGCTTCCGAGGACCATGTGAGTGGTATGATTTTTCCCAACCTTTTACATTCAGCCTGTGTATGTCTTTTCCTATCATATGAGTCTCTTGAAGGCAGCATATTGTTGGATTTGTTTTTTT
>NW_026003114.1:0-2204 GCF_001458135.2 Marmota marmota marmota | reverse complement strand
AAAAAAAAAAAAAAAAACAATTAATTGTCAGGCAAATACAAAGCAGAAAATCAGAGACTGGCTGTGACAGAATCCAAAAGCCTCTGAAAAATATTCTTTTAGATTTACAGGTCTGTGATGACTTGGTGGTCACCACTACACAAGTAAGTGCTCACAACTTACATTCCAGAATAGGCCATTTTTCCATATTAATAAACTATTCTAGGCATCCACCTGCTTGAGGAGGAGATAACATTCCCACAAAAGTTCAACATAACCATTTTCTCCATAGTACCAGACAAAGCAGTGACAGATGTTAACTTCCCATCTTTTAATATTACCCACATGTTGCTAATAAAACCTTTTTTGAATTCTCTGGTCACTCTGTCTCTCAAACTACTGGCTCTCTCCAGTGGTAGTGGAAATGTTTTTTAGAATGTACTCCTATCATAATTAATTTAATTACTTTCCTAAAGAACAACAATAATCCTGGGGGATAGTCCAAAAAATTGTATTCTTAACAGCTCCCCTGAGTAAGTGTCTGTAATGCAAACCCCAGAAAACCAGTTTTAAAATGTTCACATGTACCCATTTTGAAGAATATGATCAGTTAGACTGGTAGATGGCAGTAAGTGTATGTTGCTGATTTACAAATTATCTAACAAAGATCCAAAGAAAGGCCACTAAAATGATCACAGAGATTCACCGGCAATACAGGAAAAACCAGAATTTTTTAAACTGTAAGATATATATATATATAAATACATAATTTCCAGAGTATTTGAAATGTACATCTTTGAATAATGAAGGAAAAAAGAAAAAGAAAACACAAAAGAGGCCCACTGTTGACAGCCACAGCCGAAGGGGCCCCAGCAAACTTCCAGCTGCCAGCAAACTTCCAGCTGTGGCTGATGATTGGCTCACAGCGGCCCCAGCAACATCTAGCTGATTGGCTCCTCCGCAGTGATGCTCATTGGGCTGTTTCCCTGCCCTTTCAGACCACGGAGCTGCTCATTGGGGGACTTTTTTGGCTCCGCCCATGTGACCCAGCCAATCGGCCTCAAGAGCAGGAGGATTGTGGGAGGTGGGGAGAAGCTTGTGGGGGAGAGAGAGGCTTGTGGAAAGCCAGTGGTGGCAGTTGAGGCTCTGAGGGTTTTTCCTGAGAGGCTGTTTTGTTTGGCGTGTGTGGTTCTAAAAATAAAGTTAGTTTCTTTTGACAAGTGGCTCCTGATTGTGCCCAGCCAGACTGTGGCAGCCCACAACAAAAAAAGCAGCAATCGGTACAAACTCCTTCTAAGAAAGCCCTGAAGTTGTACTTGACAAACAAACTGTTATAAACATGTTTGAAGAAATATGTTTAAGAATAAAATAAATCATGTTTAAAAATATTTAAGGAAATTAAAAGACTAATGTCCTACAAATGATACTTCGAAAAATGCATAAATTATTTAAAACAATAGTAATTCAGGAGATGAGAAAGAAGTTGAATGACTTCAGAATGCCACTTTCAAACAAACTAAAACAGACAAACAAGAGAGAATAAAATACCATAAGTCAACTAGACCTAAGAGACATTTACGGAAAACCCCTCCTAATAATATGAAAAGAATATTTCTCAAAGGCTCATGTGTTGAAGGTTTGGATGTAGGAATGTTCAAGGTGAGACTTTGGCAAATGATTGGATCATTAGGGCTCTACCTTCTTCAATAAATATTTTCTCCATAGTACTAGGCAAGGCAGTGACAGATGTTAACTTCCCATCCTTTATCATTACCCACATGTATTGATGGATACATGATTGATGGATTCATAATTGAAAGGACTACTGGGAGGTCTTAAAAACTATAGGAGGTGGGGCCTAGTTGAAGAGACTATATCCTTTGAAGTAAGCCTTTTGCCTGTATCTTATCCTGGACTCTTCTTTTTTATTTTCTCTGCCTCTTTCTCTCTCCCCTCAGACTGCCATAAGCTGAGCAGCTATCACCCATCAAGCCCTTCTGTCATGGGGTTTCTGCCTCATCACATAAACAAAAAGCTGACTTGCTCTTCCAGACTTGGATTGCAAGAACTATAGATTTCAAAATAAAATGATGAAACTGTGTGTGTTCGCGCACACCTGTAGTCCCAGAGCCTGAAGCAGAAGGATCAACTGAAAACAGAAATTCAAAGCCAGACTGGACAACACTGTGAGACTCCTTCCACTCAATTAAAAAAAAAAAAAAAAG
>NW_026003113.1:0-2204 GCF_001458135.2 Marmota marmota marmota | reverse complement strand
CATTGTTTCAAAAATCTAAATTATTTTTTATGGATATGAAATTAAGAACAAATACATAGACTTTATAAAGCTGTTATGTATTTTCCTGGATCTTACTAAACATCACTTTGGCTTATTTTTGTATTATGTTTTAAAAACACAAATAACATCTGTAGAAATAAGGGTGCTTTCTAGAAATCAAACAGAATAAAATTTGGACAAGCTGGAGCATTTCTATGAAGCAATAAGCTCTCTCTTTCTAGTTCCTGTGTTTCTCAGAACGTAGGCCTTTGATCTCTGGAGATGAAGGAAAGGACCTTTAAAACATCAGGTTGAGGACACTGGATAGTCTTACCCTTGATGAAATCATATTGCCCAAATAAGCACAAGGGTTAGGTGCAATGGCTTTGCGATTTGCAGATCTCCTGACAGGGAGCTGTATTTCCCATCACGGGTGTTTCTATTATTTTTAGCCTCATAGACATAAAATAGAAACTTACCTTTTGCAATCAAGGTTAACGAAGAATCACACCCAGCAGTGGCTGTATCCAACAGAACCACTGCCATCTCCATCAGAACCTTTGGTATGTGTCTGCAGCACCCAGAGAGAAGGAGAGAAGGCCGACAGAGTCAGGGAGATCCCGAGCCATGCTGGGCTCTCACCCTGCTTCCTGTTCCCAGCACATCAGACCTGGCAAGTGAGAAGCCAGGTTCCTGAGCCGCAGGTCGGGATGCTGCACCTTTCCTTTAATGAGGTTCTCAGATGCTCTCGTGTGTGCAAACCTTCTTATGGTCGTTTGTTTTGGTTTTGAGTACACTTGAATTCATCAATATTAGGAAACTCTTGAGGATGAAGCACTCTTTCCCTGTTTTCCATTAGTATTTCTATTTTCCTAAGTCTATTTTGAAGTATGGCAGATAAAGAGAGTACATTAGTGTTCATTTTAAACGGAGAGTTCAGTGAATATTTCCTGCACCACACACCATTATCGTAGCAATGTGATGGTTCTCCATGGCATATAATGTGTATCATATAAAATACAGTATACAACTCACAATGTGACATTAATGCATTGATTATTGCTGTTTTAAAATAAATATTTAACATTTTCTCTATTTAATGTTTTAATACATTAAATATCGGTACATAAAATCTACATCGTCCAAAACTTATGTGCTGCAGATTTGGTCCCTGATGTAGCAGTGTCTAGAGGTAGGGCTTTGGGGAAGAGATTGGACCATGAGGGCTTTAACCTGTCACTAAATTAATGCATTGAAAACTGAGTGGACTACTGGGAGGGGTTGGAAACTGTAGGCAGGTGGGACAAGCAGGGAGTAGGTTACTTGGAGTGGCTGTTGAGGCTATGCCATGTCCCTGGCGCACCTCTCTCTCTCTCTCTCTCTCTCTCTCTCTCTCTCACTCACTCTCCCCCTCCCTCCCTCCTCCCCCATCCCTCTCTCTCTTTTTCTGTCTCTCTCAGGTTGCCATGAACAATGATGAACACTCAGATGGTGTCTCCGACCTCTCTTTCCTGGAGCCACCAACATCCTAGATTGCATCCAGAGCTACCTGAGGGGCAAAACCCCACAATGACTGAGATTGAATTTCCCTTTTCTTTTTAAAACCTGACACTTAAGATAATAAAACTGAGTTAGAAATATAAGGAAATGAAACTCTTTCTTTTTTTAAGCAGAATGTTGTCAAGCAAGTTTACATCACCTGCTAAGATTCTAACTGCCTCCGGAGTTCCCAGTCTCTCAGAATTAGAATTGTCAGGGCTTCATCTCTAGATCTTGTCTGTCCTTAGATGCTGCTGGCAAAGTACACCAGAACATATATAATCTCATTACAGATTTAGAATTTATTCTGGCCCCAGACAGACTGGGGACACACCCAAATCTGTATATCGATTGTGAGGAGGGTGGATATTATTGTAGCCATAGAGCAGCCTGCGAGCACGAGAATCTCCAGTATTAAATAGCTTTAAAATTTTTTTATTTAATTTTTAAACAAGCAAAGGACAAACAAAATCTATACACAATTAAATTAGGCAGTAAAAGTAAAGTTTAACACAGTTAAAACACAAGGCTATGAGATTATCCGTGATGGCACTCCCTGTTCCACTCCGGGCTGTAATGATTTATTTTTATGGCTCAGGTATCCCCACATGCTCCAATTCTTTTGACTGCTTGAATTTCACAATGTAATTCTACTTGGAAAAAAA
>NW_026003112.1:0-2204 GCF_001458135.2 Marmota marmota marmota | reverse complement strand
CCGTAGCGTGTTCGCCTGGCATGTGTGCGGCCCGGGTTCGATCCTCAGCACCACATACAAAAACAAAGATGTTGTGTTTGCCGAGAACTAAAAAATAAATATTAAAAAATTCTCTTAAAAAAAAAAAAATCAGAGTACTCTCCTTATGGTCCCCTGGTGGAGTGATGTAGAGAAGAGGCCCAGAGCAATAGAATTAGTGTTTCTTTCTTCTTTTAACTGACCCTAGAAATTCTTCACCAGGCATCTCTTCTCAAAAGTGTGTGCGTTTCCAGGCAGGTGTTTTGTGCGCAAAGACTGTTCAATATCTATTACTGATCGGTTCACTGAAGGCCCCCATAGAGACCAGCACCCCAAAGGAGCACGTATTTCTATTTGCAAACCACAGTAAATATCTTAGGGATGTGTATGCAGTAGGCAGTTACTAAAAACTAATTAGGGAACACAAATATGTAAAGGTGGTAAATTGGCAAGAAAAAAACCGCAGCAGAGATAATCAAATGACCAAATCATATGGTGGAATCCACTTCCCAGGGTCCTGCATACAGGAAGAGGTAAGATCTGTCTTCTAATCAGGTTTCAGTTTGGATAACCCTGGAATTAGCAGGAGGAATGGTAGCTGTTCGCTTCTATTTTTGGAACAAACTCCTCCGATACGTGAGTTGGGTGTTAGACGTTGTCCCAGGATCCATTTACCATGGGCCATGGCTGAGTGGATACTTCACAGGTGGCTAATTGAATGTCAGCTTGGCTGGGTTGTGACAGTTTGTGTCAACAACATTTAAAGCGCAAAAATTTGGATGGCCAAGTAACAGAACACAACTTAAGAAATTACAGGTTTCAAATTTCAGAAAAATTGGTGAATTCAGACAACTTGAGTATCTCCCTCCCGTCAGGGGAGACAGACTTGGGCCTCTAAGTTCTGGCCTCCAGGGGCTTGCTGCAGAGACAGGCTCTGAAGAGAATAAAAATAAAAAATAATAATGTCCTCAATTATCTTGCCAGCTAGAGAGACGTTTAAAAAATCCACCCTTCAAACCTCCACAATCTTCTTTAAGTAGCTCAATTTTCTGTGTTTTGGCGACAGAGTCGGGAGGCTCTTCTGTCTGGGGATGTTTGCTCTCCCAGGCTGCAGTGGGTGGCGCTCACAGGGAGAGGCTGTATGACAGACCCAAGCAACAAATTCTGGCTCTCAGCACCCTCCGACCCGCAAATCTTTGCTTCATCTTCTGCCTTATACCTTTCTCCACACCAGGAACGACAGCTGTAGAGTGCAGAGATTTTGGGCAAAGGGCTTGTGCGGGAATTAGGGCCAGCACTTCGGCCAGCTAGTTGGGTGACTCTAGTTTTCTGGGGCTTAGTTTTCCATCTTATAAAATGGGTATGATAATACTTGCCCGAATCATTTCAGGCGGCTGTGGAAAGCAGACAATGCCTATCTGACTCAGCTGTAAAGGACTGTATCGGATGCTGGCTGTTGCCCACAACCATCACATAAAGCTGATGATCACCTTGGACCTGCCTCAGTAGCCCTCAAATTGGTGCGGGGCTGTCCTGCAGATGGCGCTGTGGCACGAATAATCGTGCTCTCCATAAAGCTGGGCAGCTGCCCTTAGATCCCAGGGTTTTGGCTATATAGGTAGGTCCACCCTGGATTTCTTCTACCTGTATGTCCTGCGTGTGTGGCCCTCACAAAATGTCCCCAATGGTCATTTGGTACCTGTGACCCTTTTTTAAAAATAGTTTTTAAAAAATTGTATATGGACACAATGCCTTTATTTATTTTTATGTGGTGCTGAGGAGAAAACCTAGTGCCTCACACATGCTAGGCAAGTTCTCTAGTAAAACTTGACCTAAAACTCCAGCCCTCAAGTGACCCTTTATTTTCTTTTTTTAGGCTCTCCAGTGCACGGAGCCCTGGGTCCTTCCTTCCCCTACCCATCTTCGGACAGGTTGGGCCCATCTCCCTAAACTAAGACGCTCCTTTGGCCCCTGGGGACTGCATAGCATTGGTCTGCTGCCCCTTTGACCTCTGGGGAGCATCCTCTCATTTGGATGACTCCCTTGCCTCCATCCACCTGAGACAAGGCTCCACTCTGGGAAACACCCGGGTTGTGACTTAGTTTTCCCAGCCATGCTGGGGAAATTGACAATCTAAGACCTCAGGCAATGCAAAAAAGAAGTTCCCAACCCCCCCCCCCCTGCCG
>NW_026003111.1:0-2204 GCF_001458135.2 Marmota marmota marmota | reverse complement strand
GAGGGAACCACCACCTGAGTGACTGTGGGAGCTCACACTCCACCACAGCCAGGGTAGAGGGGACTCTCCCCTCCAGGCGGGAGACCCCTTCCACCTGGATGTCCTGGTGATCTCCTTTACCGCTGCAGGAAGGTTATAAGGGACTCTCCTATCCAGGCAGAAGACTCCTCCCACCTCAGTGTCAGGGGAGCTCCTATACTGCAGCAGCCAGGATAGAGGGGAATCTCCACTTTACGTGGGAGTCCCCTCCCACCTGGGTGTCTGGGGGAACTGTATACTGCCACAATCAGGTTAGAGGTTACTCGCCCCTCTGGGCAAAAGACCCCTCCAACCTGGGTGTCCTGTGGAGCTCATGTACCTCAGCAGCCAGTGTAGAGGCGACTGTCACCTCCAGGCCGGAGACACCTCCCACTTGGGAATGGAGGTAACTCTTATACAGCCTTAGCCAGGGTAGAGAGGACACGCCCCTCCAAGCCAAAGACCACTCCCACATGGGTGTCTGGAGAGGGGTTTTCATATTCAGCTACAGCTGGTGTAGCAGCAACTTATCCCTCCAGATGGGAGATCTCTCCCTCCTGGGTGGGGGAGGGGGCATTTATACCCCTGCAGCCAGGGTTGAGGGGACTCGTCCCTTCAGGTGGGAGACCCTCACTCCTGGATGGGGGTGGAGCTCCTATAGCGCTGCAGCCAGGGTAGTGGGGACTTGCCCCTCCGGGCAGGAGACCCCTCCATCCTGAGTGTTGTGGGGAACTTGTATATCACCTTAGCCAGGATAGAAGAAACTCACCCATCCAGGCTGGAGACCCCTCCAACCTGGATTCTGTGGGAGCTCATATACCACCAAAGCCACAGTAGAATGTACTTGCATCTCTTGATGAAAGAACCCCTCACAACAAGGTATCAGGGGGAACACATACATCACCATTGACAGGGTTGAGGTCTCCATGCAGGAGACCCCTCCCACCTGGTTGTGTGTTGGGTAGATATTAAACCGCCACAGCCAGGGTAGAGGGGACTCGCCCCTCCAGTCGGGAGACCGCTCCCACCTTAGTTTCAGGGGGAGTTCTTATGCTGCTGCAGCCAGTGTAGAGGGTGTTCGCCCCTACAGGTGGGAGACCACTCCCATCTGGGTATGGGGGGCATCTCATATATCACACCAGCCAGAATAGATGGGACTGGCCCCTCAAGGCAGGAGACTCCTCCCACCTGGGTTTCACGGTTAGCTGGCACACACCCTCAGCCAGTGTAGAGGGGACTCAAAAGCCCAGGCTGAGGACCCCTCCCACCTGTGTCTCCAGAGGAACTCAAATACTGCAGCAGACAGAGAATACAGGACTCGCCCTTCCAGTCAAGAGATTCCTATAACCTGGGTGTAGGGAGCAGCTCCTATTCCACCTCAGCCAGAATAAAGTGTACTCGCCTCTCCATGGTGGAGACCCCTTCCACATGGGTGTCCAGGGGAGCTTATACACTGCCAAATCCAGGGTAGAGGGGACTTAGCACTCTAGGTGGGAGACCCCTCCCACCTGGGTCTCAGGAGAAGCTCCTATACTGCTGCTGCCAGGGTAGAGTGGACTCACTCCTCCAGTGGGAAGACCCCTCCCACGTGGGTGTCTTTTAGAGCTTATGTACAGCTTGAGCCATGGTAGAGGGGATATGACCCTCCAGGCAATGGACACCTCCTACCTGGGTGTCAAGGGAGCTCATATACCCCAGCAACCATGGTAGAGGCAAGTCACCCATCCAGGTGGCAGACCCCTCCCACCTGGGAATAAGAGGAAACTGGTATACCACTGCAGCCAGGGTAGAGGGGACTTGCCCCTCCAGGCGAGAGACCCCTCCCACCTGGGTGTCTTGACGTGGGGTCTCATATACCCCTCCAGTCAGGGTAGCAGGGCTTTGCTTCTTCAGGGGAGAGACACCCCCACCTGGGTTTGCGGGGGCTCTTATACCTTTTCAGGGAGGGTAGAAGGGACTCATCCCTACAGGTGGGAGACCCCTCCCACCAGGGTGTTTGGGGAAGTTCCTATACTACCAGATCCAGGGTAGAGGGGTTCGCCACTGCAGCTGGGAGACACCTCCCACCTGGGTTTGCAGGGAGCTCTTATAGTGCACTAGCCAAAGTAGAGGGGACTCCCCCCTCCAGGCGGGAGATCCCTCCTACCTGGGTGTCAGGGGGAGTTTGTATACCACCACAGCTAAGG
>NW_026003110.1:0-2204 GCF_001458135.2 Marmota marmota marmota | reverse complement strand
AATGCTCAAGGCGTGTAGGGAAGAGGGACCCACCTGGCTGGTGAGGACAGGAGGGAAGAGGCTGGAGAGACAGGTTGAGGCCAGGGGAGGGCGGGCCTGGCGGGCGGGGGGCCAGCGGGGGGGCCCGTGGAGCTCGGGGGGTCGGCCGAGGGAGAGGGCTCCCGGTTCCCCGAGAGCGTAGACACTCAGCGCAAAGACATCAGGACAGGCCACCTCAGCCAGGAAAGGAAACGCCGGCGGGAGTGACCCCTTCCCTGCCCGGCTGGGTCTCCGAGACGTCGAGCCTGGGCTGGCCGTGCGCCCGGTCCCCCCGGCACTGCAGAAACAGAAGTGACTTTGGTGTTGGCCACTCTCAGCCGCCTCGGGCCTGCCCGCCTAAACCCCACGCGGCAAAATGCACAGACATCAATGGTGCCTCTTGGTGGCCGCGATGTCACCCACGGGTCAGGGTACGGAGCAGTTCTAGCTCCGGCGCGTGTCCCGTGAGGCCCGCGGAGGCGTCTCCCCCTCAGCTGTGCAGGGTGGGGACCGAACCGCCGGCCTCTGTGGCCACGCAGCCGCTTCTGGGTCGCCCCCTGCCTGCTGCCCCTGCCCTGGGGCGCGGCCCTGGTGTGTGTCCTGGGCCTCGGGGGACACGCGTGCTCCGTTTCCATCCAGGCCGTTTCCTGAGGTGGCTGGGCCACATCTCTGCACTTGTGGACACACGCCCCGAGGACCTAGGGTGGAGACTTGCTTGGGTGGGGCCCTCAGGGGTGACCTTGGGCTCTGCCTTCGTCCACTCTGGAGATGCACCCCTGCGGGCAGCTGGGGCACCTGCTCCTCCTCACTGGCCTCTGTGGCCACCACAGGCTGCGGGGCTTTCTCCGAGCTCCTGACGTCCTCCTCTTGCGGTTCCCGGGGGGGGCCTCTTGGGAGAGGACAGCAGGACTGTGGAGGCCGAGGGGTCTGTCCACGTGTGACATGGGGACCAGGAGCTGTGGCACCGAGGGACGAGGGCCTCCTGGGCAGCCCGGCTGTGGGAGGGAGAAGGGAAACAAGACCGGGCCCCGGGGTCAGAAGCCCGTGTTGGGGCGCCTGTCCCCACTCCGGCTGAGTGACGTGGGCAGTGTGACTGCTATTTGGAGCCTCATCTGCAACTTGGGGACATTTAACTTTTCTGGCAAAGTGACTGAGGCTGGGGTCCCCAGAGGCCTCGTGCGCCTGGTCAGGCTCCTAGTCCACCTCTGGCTGGTGGTCTCGGGCAAGTCACCTTGTGAGCCTCAGTCCCCTGCCGCCCAGTCAGAGCGGAGCTTCCGTCTGTCGAGTGTCCCTTCGGTGCCCACTCTCTGGGGCCACGTGCTGCTCCTCGGTGCTCTTGGCTCTGTCCCTCCCCTGAGAGCGGGTGGGGGAAGGGACCGTAGGGCTTTGCCCCCATCTTCACCTGTGGCCCCCCCAGAACAGATCCGGGTCCCCAGCAACCGCTGGAGTCCACCGGACGCTTGGTCTTCTGGAACGTGGCGTCGTGGAAGTGCCCACCGACCAGGCGGCCCTGCAGGGCACCTGACCTGGCCCTGTGAGGGGTGACGTTTTCCTAGCCATGTGGTGGCTGACGCACTTTTGGGGGGTCCTCCCGGCAATAGGGGGCTTTGGCTGAGCCCCTGAGGAGGAAAACAGAGGTTGGGGGGCTGAGAAGACTCTGGCTCCACTCGGCCCGCGAGGACAAGTTTGGCCTGCGGGATGCCCGAGTCCCCTGCTTGGTGGGGACACTCAGGCCACACAGGAGGAGCCTGGCATCCCAGGTCCCAGCCTGCCTCTGACACCCATGTGCTGTGTGGCCCAGGGTCATCTTGCGTGCTTCTCTGTGCGTGGCCTCCCCTGTGCTGGGAGCCTCAGGGAGGCCTTTCTCCCTCGCCTGCCCGTTCCTGCCCGGTTCCCGGCCCCCGGGGACCCCCTGGCCCGGCCCCCAGCCCTCGTGGAGGCCGGCCAGGGCTCGGGGCCAGGGCTGCGCACCTTGACAACCCGCCCACGCCGGGTACAAAGGCCCATTGTCTGGCCACGTTGGCGGGACGCGGGCGGAGCTGCGCCTTTCACCCAACCCCTTGCGGTCGGTGGCGGGACTGAGGAGCATTCACAGAGGCCCCGCCCCTCCGGGCACCTGGCCAGGCCACCTCCGGGGCAGGCGCCCTCGCCAGGCGGCCGCTCCCACCCTGGCCGGGCCTCAGTTT
>NW_026003109.1:0-2204 GCF_001458135.2 Marmota marmota marmota | reverse complement strand
AGGATGATTACTGTGTAGAAGAGGGAGATGAGTTTCCCAAAAGTGTGGGCATAGGAGCTGTTGGGCTGGATATAGTTGGCTGTGATGCTCCCATAGAAGAGGGATACTATTGTCAAGTGGGATCCACATGTCCCCAGGGCTTTCTGCCAGGCCTGCACTGACTTGATGCTTATAACTGCCTTGGCTATGTGTCCATAGGACATCAATATCAGTGCTAAGGGCAAAAAGAGAAAGACCAATGAAGCAACGAAGAGCTGGATCTCATTGGCATGGATGTCCACACATGCAAGCTTAATCATGGAGGGGACCTCACAGAGGAAATGATGGAGCCACCGGTGTCCACAGCGAGGTAGCCAGAGGGTGACAGTGCCCTGGATGAGAGCATTTCCTGCTCCACTCAGCCATGCGACCCCTGCCAGAACCTGGCACAAGCTTGGGTTCATTACAGCCGTATAGTGGAGAGGTTTGCATACTGCAGCATAGCGGTCAAAAGCCATCACAGCCAGGAGAACACATTCAGTGGATCCCAATGCCAGGGAGACGTAGAGCTGGATGGCACAACCCAGGGATGTGATGGTCTTGGCTGGTCCTTTGAGGTTCCACAGCAGCTGAGGGACAATACTGGTGGTAAAACAGATGTCCACTAGGGAGAGGTGAGTAAGGAAAAAGTACATGGGTATTTTGAGTTTAGGGTCTATGGAAGAGACCAGAATAATTAGTGTATTTCCCACCAAAGTAAGAAGATAAGATATCAAAACAGCCACAAAGTGTATCTTTTCCAGCTGGGGCTGCTCTGAGAAGCCCACCAGAACGAAGTCTTCTTTGGCACTACTATTGGTCATGCCCATTACCTGTTCAGACAAGAAGGAAAACATTACAAGAATTAAAAAAGAGAGTATAAAGTGTTGGTCACTAGTGACAACATCAAACTTCATAAAATAACTCTATGAAATCCTCACTCAGACAAATTTCAGTGACTTAGAGAATAAATTTCAGTGCATTGTCTTTCAAAAGTTGCAGAAGATGTTGTTAAAGATCCTCTACAGAGAGGCACCTGCAGCTTACTCTGAAAACAAAGTCTTTCCTTGAGAGAGAACTATTAGAAGCTGAGATAAAATCTTCCACAGAAGGAAAAAAAAGTACAGAGAAAGAAAGAAAATGCCAAAGGAAAAAATACATTAAATTCATTAATAGCTTATGAAGAATCATTCAAACTAAATGGAAAAATTCAGTAAAATAAATGCTTAATATAAGCAAATTATATATACATATTATTTCTAGCCTTCAAGCATAAACTTTGAGTTGGGCATTCTTTTTGGATGATTTTCTTTATATGAATGACTTTTGGGTTGTGGAGACTATAAAGATTCTTTCTACTGTAAAATGGTAAACACTTGGTTAATAAAGTCATAATATTATTATTTATATCTAACTGTTTAATAATGGGGATACATAATACCAGAAGCATGTTTCCTTTAGGGATTAGTTAATGCATTTATTCCATCAGCTTATTGAGGATGCAGATTCATGCATCACATTCAACACAACCCTCATTTTTTTTTTTTTTTGGTATGTGGTTACTAGGGAAGGGAATGTTGAATAAAAACATGTTTAAATCTGAAAGGAGGGAGTGGGGATTATCATTATGAGGGCACCTCAAAAGATTGAAAGAGGTGCCTCAATATGCATAAAACCTACATAGAGATTTTACCTTTCGGAAGGCTAAAGGGCATCTTTTAAACACTCCAAATATTTATGAATGCCAAAGTTTAAAATATATTCACCAATTCAATGAATACATCTAAACACCATAACCATATCTTTTGTTTAGGATAAATAGACACTTTCTACATGGATGTCAAAAAAATATATTTCAGGCCTTGAAATTCTTCCCTAATAATTTTGTATCCTGTTATTGTTTTATTGAGAAAATTAATCATGTAAATAAAATATGTGAAATAATTGTCAAAAGCAATACCTTATAGTAATTACACTTATCATATAAAAGTGATATTTAGCTGAAATCAGTAAAAATAAAATCAAGGGAGTGGTAGGGGAGAGACATCAAATAGCAACATCAAGTCCTCGAGGGATCACTCAAGAGATAGGGAAAGAGGAGCACTATAATAAAAAAGAATATGAAGGAGGCTATATATATATATATATATATATATATATATATATATATATATATATATATATAT
>NW_026003108.1:0-2204 GCF_001458135.2 Marmota marmota marmota | reverse complement strand
GTTAGGGTTTAGGTTAGGTTAGGGTTTAAGTTTAGGGCTCAAATTACCATTAGATTTAAGTTTATGGTAATGACAGGGCTAGGTTTAGAATTTAGTTGTGGTTTAGTGTAATGTAAGGGTTAGGGTTAGGCCTAGTGTTAGCATAAGGGTTAGGGTTATCATTAGAGTAATGGATAGAGTTAGACCTAAATTTAGGGCTAGGGTTATGTATAGAATTAAGGCTTTTGTTTAGGTTAGTGTTAGGTTTAAGTTAAGGGTTAAAGCTAGGATAAGGACTCTGATTAAGGCTAGGTTTTGGGTTAGGTTAGGGCTAGGGTTAAGACTATGGCTATTGTACAAAGTATGTTTATGATTAGCGCTAGATATAAGGTTAGGATTATTGCTAAGTCTAGTGTTAGGGTTAGATTTATGGTTACAATGATTTTAGAGCTAGGTTTAGTGTTAGGGTCAGAGTCAGGGTCAGGGTTAGTTTTCATGTTAGGACTAGAGCTAGGACTAAGGAAAAGGCAAGGTTTATGACTAGGTTTAAGGTTATGGTAATGGATAGGCTTAGAAGTAGGGATAAGGATAGTGTGAGAGTTAGAGTTAGTCTTAGGTATAGGGTTAGGGTTAGTTTTAAGTATAAGTTAGCAGTATGGCCAGTGTTAGGGTTTCCTCTAGGTTTAGGATCAGTTTTAGAACTAGGGTTTGTGTTAGGGTCTGAATAAGGGTCAGGATTAGTGAAAGGGTTTGGGATAGGATTAGAGCTAGAATGAGGACTAGGGTCAGTACTATTAATAGTGTTAAAATTTGGTTAACCTAAGGATTAGGGATACATCTAGGTTAACAATTAGTGTTAGGGTTTCACTTAGGGTAAGGGATAGGTTTAGAGCTATGTTTAGGGCTAAAGTTAGGGTAGGGTTAGGGTTAAAGTTAGGTTTAGGTTTTTGATTAGGGCTTGTTTTGTGTTAGGGTTAGGACTAGGTTTAGGTCAATCGCTAATATAAGAACTAGGGTTACAATTAGGGTTAGTTTTAGGGTTAGAGGTAGGGGTAGGGGTAGGCTTAGTTTTAGTGTTAGGGTTAAGTTTAAGTTTAGGGTGATATTTAGAGCTAGGGTTAATTTTAGGATATGAGTCAGGGTCTGGTGTTAGGTTTAGGACTCAAATAAGGGCTAGGGTAACTGTTAAGTTTAGGTTTAAGTTTAGGATGGTGTTTCAAGCTAGGGTGAGTTTAGTATATGTGTCAGTGTCAGGTATACTTTTAAGGTTATGTTTAGTACTCGAATTAAGGCTATGGTTAGGTCTAGGTGTAGTGTTAGGGTTTGGTTTATGTTAGGTTTAGGGTTAGGACTATTGCTCATTTTTGTTTTACTGGTAGTGGTAGGGTTAGGGCTAGTTTTATGAATAGAGTTAGGGTTAGGGTTAATGTTAGTGTGAGGCTTAGGATTAGGGTTAGGGCTAGGACTAAGGATTGGGCAAGGGTTAGGGTTAGGGTTAGGGTTAGGGTTATGGTTATAAGAGGTAGGATTAGAACTAGTGATAGGGCTAGTATGAGAATTATTGTTAGTCTTAGGGCTAAGGTTAGGGTTAGGGTTAGGGATAGGGCTAAATTAGGGCTTGGATTAGGTCTATGGTTAGTATTCAGTTTAAGCATAGAACTAGGGTTAGTTTTAGGATTTAGTTTAGGGTGAGGGAAGGTTTTATGCTAGTTTTAGAGGTAGGGTGATGTTTAGAATAAGGGTTAGGATTAGGGTTATGATTAAGGCTAGGTTTAGGGCTAGGATGAGGTCTCAGGTTTGTTTTAGGCTTAAGGCTAGGATTAGGAGTATGGCTAATTTCATGTCTACAATTATGTTTAAAAATAGTTTTAGGGTTAGGATTATGGGTACGTCTAGTGTAAGGTTCAGGTTTAGGGTTAGGGTCAGGTTTAGGGCTAGGGGTATTATTAAGGTGAAGGTCTAGGTTAGGGTTTGGAATAGGTTCAGGCTTAAAAGTAGGGATTGAATTAGCATTAGGGTAAGGGTTAGGGTAATGAGAGTCTTAGAATTGGGGTTCATGTTTGGTTTAGGTTAATGGATAGGGATAGGATTAGTGATAGGGTTAGGTTTAGGCCTAGGGTTAGCATTAGGGTTAGGGTTATTGTTATGGTAATGTATAGGGTAAGGCTAGGGTTATGGTTATGATTAGGGCTAGGGCTAGGGTTAGGGTTAGGGTTAGGGTTAAA
>NW_026003107.1:0-2205 GCF_001458135.2 Marmota marmota marmota | reverse complement strand
TTAGGTTTACCTTTAAGGTGAGGTTTAGGGTTGTGGTTAGGGTTAGGGTTAAGGTTAGGTTAAGGTTAGTATTTTGTTTTGGGTTTCTATTAGGGTTAGGGTTAGGGTTAGTGTTACAGTGAGGTTTAGTGTTAGTGTTAGGTTCGGGTTAGGGGCAGGTTTAGGGTTGGTGTTTGGGTTAGGGTTAGGGTTATTATTAAGTTTAGGGTTAGGGTTAGAGATAGGGTTAGGTTTAGTGTTAGTGTTAGGGTTATGGTTAGGGTTTGTGTCAGTATTAGTTTTAAAGTTAGGGATAGAGTTAGGTTAGCTTTAGGGTTAGTGTTAATGACAGAGTTTCAGTTAGGGTAAGGGTTAGGTTTAGGTTTAGATTTAGGGTTAGGCTTAGGGTTAGGATTAGAGTTAGGGTTAGCATCAAGGTTAGTTTAGAGTTAGGGTTAGGGATAGGGTTAATATTAGTGTTTGGGTTCAGTTTAGGTTTAGGTTTATGTTTAGGGTTAGGGAGAGATTTAGGGTTAGTATTTTGGTTAGTTTTATGGTTAGGTTTAAAATTAGGGTTAGGGTTAGGGTATGGTTAGTGTTAGGATTGCGGTTAGGGTTTGGGTTAGTGTTAGGGATAAAGTTTGAGTTTAGGTTAGTGTTATGTTAGGGTTAGGGTTAGAGTTCAGTTAGGGTTAGAGTTATGGTGAGGGTCAGGGTTAAGCTAAGGATGGAAATAGGGTTGTGGTTAGGATTAGGGTTAGGGTTAATGTTAGGGTTAGGTTTAGGGATAGGGTTTGGGTTAGGGTTAGGGTTAGGATTACTGTTAGAATTAGGGTTAGGATTAGATTCGTGTTAGGGTTAGTGTATGGGTTATGGTGGGGTTTAGGGTGTTTTATGGTTAGGGTTAGAGTTAGTGTTAGTGTTAGTGTTAGGGTTTGGTTTAGTGTTAGGGTTAAAGTTAGGGTTAGGGTTAGGGTTATGCTAGGGTTAGGGTTAGGACTAGTGTTTGGATAAGGGTTAGAGTTAGGATTAGGGTTAGTGTTAGTGTTAGGTTTGGGGTTAGGGTTAGGGTGAGGTTTACGTTTAGTTTTAGGGTTAGGTTTAGCTTTGGTTTAGAGTTAGATTTGGGATTAGGGTTAGTGTAAGGTTTAGGTTAAACTTAGGATTTGGTTTAGGTTTTGTGTTAGTGTTAGGGATAAGGTTAGTGTTATGGTGTAGGATAGTGTTAGGGTTAGGTTTTGGTTAGAGTTAGATTTAGGGTTCATGTTAAGTTTAGGATTAGGGTTAGTGTTAGCTTTAGGTTTAGGGTAAAGTTTAGAGTAAGAGTTAGGGTTAGTGTTAGTGTTAGGTTAGTGTTATGGTTAGGATTAGAGTTAGTGTAAGGGTAAAGTTTAGGGTTAGAATTTGGTTTAGTGTTAGGGTTAGTGTTATGGTTAGGGTTAGGTAAGGGTTAGGGTTAGAGTTTGTGTTAGGGTAAGGATTAGGGTGAATGTTAGGTTTAGGTTTAGGTTTATGATTAAGGTTAGGGTTAGGGTTAGGGTTAGGGTTAGGGTAAAAGTTAGCATTAGTGTTTGAGTTTGGGTTATATTTAGGTTTAGGGATAGAGTTAGGGTTGGGTTAGGGTTAGTGTTAGGTTAGGGTTAGGGTTAGGGTGAGATTAGAATTCGGGTTTGGGTTAGGATAAGGATTAAGGTTATTGTTAGGGTTAGGGGTAGGATTAGGGTTATGTTTAGGTAAGGGTTAGGTTTAGGGTTAATGTTACAGTTAGGATTAGGTTTATGTTTAGAGTTAGTGTTAAGGTTAGTCTTAGGTTTAAGTTTAGCATTAGGGTTAGTTTTAGGGTTAGGTTTTGGCTATGGTTAGTGTTAGGGTTAGGGTTAAGTTTTGTGTTTGGGTTAGTGTTAGGGTTAGTGTTAGGTTTAGTGTTAGGGTTAGTTTTATATTTAGTGTTAGTATTAGGGCTCAGGTTAGGATTAGGGTTATTGTTAGGGTTAGAGTAGTATTAGGGTTAGGGTTTGGGTCATGTTTGTGGCTAGTTTTACAGTTAGGTGTAGGTTTAAGGTTAGTGTTAGGGTTTGTGTTAGGGTTCAGGTTACGGTTTTTGTTAGGGTTAGGGTTAGTTTTAGAATTACGTGTTGGTTTAATGTTAGTGTTAATGTTAGTTTTAGGGTTCGGGCTATGGTTTGTGTTAGGGTTATGGTCAGGATTAGGGATTGTGTTAGGGTT
>NW_026003106.1:0-2205 GCF_001458135.2 Marmota marmota marmota | reverse complement strand
AGGTATAGAATCATGTCACCTGCAAATAGTGATAATTTAAGTTCTTCTTTTCCTATTTTTATGCCTTTAATTTCTTTTGTCTGTCTAATTGCTCTGGCCAGTGTTTCGAGAACTATATTGAATAGAAGTGGTGATAGAGGGCATCCCTGTCTTGTTCCAGATTTTAGAGGGAATGCCTTCAATTTTTCTCCATTCAGAATGATGCTAGCCTGAGGCTTAGCATAGATAGCTTTTACAATGTTGAGGTAAGTACCTGTTATCCCTAGTTTTTCTAGTGTTTTGAACATAAAGGGATGATGTACTTTGTCGAATGCTTTTTCTGCATCTATCGAGATGATCATATGGTTCTTATCTTTAAGTCTATTGATGTGGTGAATAACATTTATTGATTTCCGTATATTGAACCAGCCTTGCATCCCAGGGATGAATCCTACTTGGTCATGGTGCACAATTTTTTGATATGCTTTTGTATTCAATTCGCCAGGATTTTATTGAGAATTTTTGCATCTAAGTTCATTAGAGATATTGGTCTGTAGTTTTCTTTCTTTGAGGTGTCTTTGTCTGGTTTCGGAATCAGGGTGATGTTGGCCTCATAGAATGAATTTGGAAGATCTCCCTCTTTTTCTATTTCCTGAAATAACTTGAAAAGTATTGGTATTAATTCTTCTTTAAAGGTTTTTGTAAAACTCTGCTGTATACCCATCCGGTCCTGGGCTTTTCTTGGTTGGTAGTCTTTTGATTGCTTCTTCTATTTCATCCATTGATATTGGTCTGTTCAAATTGTGTATATCCTCCTTACTCAGTCTGGGAAAATCATATGACTTAAGAAATTTATTTATTTTTATTCTTTTAAGATAATCTCTTTAATATAAAATTATTCCTGTTTGGCTTTATTCTTAAATCTGAAATTACTCACTCTATCCATTCAATATTCATACAATATTAATGCATCACCCAAGAAAAACCAATTCATACTCAGGTATCCATCTACATCAACTGACACCCACTCTTCTCCTCCACCAGGTGTTGGGCTGCAGGTACAAAGGTGAAAATGGAAAAGAAACCAACTGGTAAATGGATACACACGTTTGTGTGAGGCATGTGTTCATGTGTATTTGTGAGTTCATGAAGGAACTTTTTTAAATCAAAGATAAATGCACTTTGGGATTACACATTTTGTGTATTACCTATGCCTTTTGTCTCTGCCTTTAGAGCATTTCATAGTTCATGACATAGTGTGAATAAATTGTCTCTTCACCACAAACAGAACAGGCCCTATAGAACACTGTTCTTAGCAATCTATAATCCTAAGAAATGAACTTTCAAGGAATAAATACGTTTTTAAAAATTATGTGACAATTACAGATAAATGTGCTACAAAAACATTTAGTAGGTTCTTGCTGTTGTTGTTTTGTCATTTAAATAACAACTTTGGAATAAGCTGATTCAGAATCTAAACCAGCTGTCAGCATACAGTTCATTCACATCAACTCTTCAAAAGCACTGCCACTTGGATAAGGCTAACAATCTTTTTAAGGTCCTTGATGTTTTTAAAAATATGGCTTTGGTCTCGTATTTTCACTGTCTCCTTTATAGTGAGGTAAACAGAAGTCCATCTCACTCCTACAGTGCAGAGAAGCTTATTAAATATACTGTGGAAAGGTAAATAAAACTTAAAAACAGGATTAGCAGCAAGTTCTATAAAATTTCTCCTTACTGATTTTTAATTAAAACAACTCAGCTTCTTTTCGATTTTTTTCTCCCTTTGGCCTTACAGTTCAACAACAATGTACAACAATACAAGTAGGACGATATAAAAGAGAACCAAATCCTCAAGCAAGGTATGAGTAAGTAAAATATAATCACAGTCTGAATTACATTTTGTACTACACACTATTTTCAAAGTTTAGCATTATTTTAAAAAGCTGAATCTTCAAATCTGAAAATGTGGGTATTATCAATTATTCTTCAGTACAAAATTATAATGGCTCCAAACTTTTTTGAAAGTCAACTCATCTCACCAGCAGCTGTTTCTAGTGAGCATTCAGAGATGGAATGGTACTACATGGTGTCTATCTAATAACTAGTGGTGTCTCCATTTTCTTATCGCTTAAATTATAGGCGAAGCCACATCTGCTCACAAATAGGTATTCATAAAAATGTAATTAGAAAATAACACTCTCAAAGCCTCACATCATAACTAGA
>NW_026003105.1:0-2205 GCF_001458135.2 Marmota marmota marmota | reverse complement strand
AGAACCTAACTCTTGCTCTAGCCCTTACCATAGCACAGAATCTAAATCTTACGCTAAACATAACCTTAACCCTAACCCTAGTTCTAACCCTCACGTGAAACCTAACTCAAGACATAAACCTAACCATAACTCTAGCCCTAAACTTAGCTCTAACTGTATCCATTACTCTAATCATAACCCTTACCCTAATGCTAACCCTAGGCCTAATCCTAACCCTATTGCTAACCCCAAAGCTATCAATTACCCTAAACCTAACCTGTACCCAAAATGTAATGCTACCATTACCCTAACACTAATCCTAATGCTAATTCGAGCCTGAACTCTAAACTCAAACTTAAACCAAACCCTAAACCTGACCCTGACCCTAATAATTCCCCTAGATCTAAACCTGACCCTTACCCTAAACCTAACTCATACACTAGATCTAGCCAAAAACCTAACCCTAAAACTATCTCTAAACATAACCCTAGACCTGACATTAGCCCTAGACATAATGCTAGCTCTAACCGTAACAAAAATCCTAGCCCTTATCCTAGCCCTAAAAATATTCTTAATCATAACCCTAACCCTAAACCTAGGCCTAATTATAATACTAACACTAGCCCTAATCTGAGCCCTAATTTAGCCCTATCCCTATCCTAACTCTAAGCCTAGCCCTAAGACTATGTCTAACTCTCACCCTAGCCCTAAAACAGTTATAACCCTATCCCTTACCAGAAACCTAATCCTAGACCTAACCCTAGGCCTAACCCTAGCCCTTGCCCTAACCCTATATATAAACCTAACTCTAAATCTAACTCTAAACCTAAACCTAACACTAGCCCTAAAACTAGCCCTAACCCCAATCCTACAGCTATTCCTAAAACTAGTCCTAACTCTAGAAATAGCTTTAATACAAAACCTAGCCATATCCCTAACCATAACCCTTAACCTAGACCAAGCCAAAACCCTACACCAAGACCTAACCCTATCCCTAATTCGAGTTTGAAGCTGAACCCTAAAATTAACCCTGAACTTTTCTCTGACATTAAAACTAACCCTAGCTTTAAACATCAACCTAACCCTAAACTTATACCTAACACTAGAACTTAGCCCTAACCCTAACCCTAAAACTAGCCCTAATTGTAACCCTAGTACTTACATTAGCCATAACCCTATAACTAGCTCTAACTTAACCCAAATCCTAGCCCTAATCCAAGCCTTAACCCCAGCTTTTACCCCAACCCTAACTTTAACACTAAACTTAGCAGTAATGATAATTATAACCCTAGCCCTAACCCTAGGTCTATCCCTATTCATTACCCTAACCATAATCCTAACCCTAATGCTAACCCTAGACCCAAATCTAACCCTAACACTAATCCTAAACTTATCCATTACCCTAAACCTAATTTGAAACCCAAACCTAATTCCTTCAGTACCCTAATCCTAACCTTATGCTAATTTGAGCCCTAAATTTAAACCTTAACCTATCCCAAACACTAATCATGATCCTGACCCTAATAATACCCTTAGCTCTAAACCTGACCCTAACTCTAAACCTAACCTTTACACCAGATGTAGCATAAACTGAACCCTAAAACTATTTTTAAATGCAATGCTGGACCTGAAATTAGACTGAACCCTAATCTTAGCACTAAACCTAGCCTTAATCCTACTCCAAACCATAACCCGAGCTTTAACCCTAATTTTAACCCAAACCCTAGCCTTAAACCTAGCTAAAATCCAATCCCTTAACCTAAACCTAACTATAACTCTAAACCTAACCATAACCTGAAACCTAACCCTAATCCTTGCCCTAACCCTAGGCCTAACACTAACTCTAAGCCTAGTGCTAATCTTAGCCCTAATTTAAACCTATCCTAACCCTTCTATTCTTAGCCCTAGCCCTGACCATAGATCTAAACCTAACTCTAAATCTAAACATAACTCTAAATTTAAATGTAACCACAAGCCCTAATCCAAAGCCTAAAACTAGCCTTAATTGAACCCTAACCCTAACGCTACCCCTCACGCAACCCTAACCTTTGCCTTAGACCAAATTCTAGCTAAAACCCTAACCCTAACCCTAAACATAAACCTAGACCTACGCTAAACCTAACTCTAACCCTAGCCCTAATCATAACGTTAACACTAACCCTAATACTATCTCTAAAATTATCCATTACCCTAAACCTAACCCTAACCCTAATGACAAGCCTACCT
>NW_026003104.1:0-2205 GCF_001458135.2 Marmota marmota marmota | reverse complement strand
TATATATATACATATATAGTATTTTATACTCTATTCACTCTATGTAAATTTGATTCAAGTTCTCTTAAATAAGTTTTAATGACTTACTAGATAGTCATTTTTAATATAATTAAGGCTCTATTCCTAAACTAAATCAAAAACAAAATGAACAAAGAAATCAAATACAGATTTCTCCTAAAACCAAAGCCAAATATATTTTAAATAGATTCTTTAATTCTTTGAAAAGTTTACCATTGCTAATTGGGAAATCAAAATGTCTTATTTGAAGAAATATTTTCCATAAGAGTCAAATTAATCAGCAATATTTATAATTATGCATTTTATAATGAAGCCTAGGTAATACTATGGGTAAAGAGTTATATGTTACAATATAGTAAGTTAAAAAATTGTTTTCAAAAGTTGACCTTTTAAATATAGTTACTGTATATAATGCAAGTTGTACTCATATTGCTGTCCTATGGTCTTTCAAATACATTGGTTTTTCAAAGGAATATACTTGGAAAAACTGTTCTTTGAATAGGTATAAGATCGAATGCTGCCTGAATTAAGAAAGGCTCCTAGTACAGTGTGTAGAAATACTGTATCTTAATTCTTACCTGGGTAAAGAAGGGTTCATAAATTTCAACTCCTTTGTCAGATCCTTGTAGTAACACCTCCTGGCCTCGTCTCCAGCTATACCGAACAGGTGGATTAGAATTGGCAACACACCGGAGGAACACGGTTCTCTCATAGTAAAACTGTTCCTTAGCTTCTCCTATACTTTGATGAACAGTTACTACTGGGTCATCCAAATCTAGAATAAAATAAAAACAACCAAGTGATAATGTGATGAATCGAATGGCTTTTAAATCACTGCACATTTATGACTTAACCAGATACATATTCTTAATTGATATTACTTATCAGTAGGTTCATGTTTTTTCATTGATCTAATTACACTCATTTACAAAGAAATTTCCAATGAATAGAAGTAAAAAAAAATGTGACAGTAATTTTAATCAGAGCAGTACAAATGAGACAGTACAAATGACCTTATATATTTCCTACACTTTGCTGATAGCCATGTGTATTAGAACTCCAAGAGAGAGATCAAAATTCAGAACTCTAGTATTCAAGAGTTTAGAAAAAATAATGAACCAGAGGAACTAATAGTAACAGAGAAATCAATATCATGCAGTCCAATTGACTCTTTTTAAAAATTTTCTTCTTTAAATAATTATTAATAGCACATTAAAATCAAAACAATGTTTATAAATTATTATAATCTTTATACAATAAAACATTTAATTGTTAAATTGTGCCTTCATTTAATTCATTGCTAATTTGAAATGTACTAAAATATACTACTATTAAAGGGAATTAATATTTTTACCACTGAATATTAGAAAGAAATATGTATCATTTTACATGTTTTATAAAGGACTATACACCATGGGGTTTGCCACTTTCTGGGAGTGGCCAATTTGTAAATATCTTGGAATTTGGTGATTCATAAGGTTATTGTCTCAACTACTCTTCCCTACCATTGTAGTATGACAGTAGCCAAGGACAGTAGGTAAATCGATGAAGGATGAAAGTCCCTCCTGAGTTACACTAACACTTTAACACAGGCACTCTGGTGGCAATTGCCTAATGGGTCATAGTTTTTCAGTTCTTAATATAGAACTTAAAATAATAAATGTAATACATATCATATTACTATAGCTACTGTTATTTTTTAAACCTTTTATCCTGGGTTGTTTTCCTTAAGATAAGAAATTAAGAAATGCACCATCAATCTATGACAGATAATGCGAACACTTGCTATCAAATATCACCTTCACCCAGGTTTTTTTCAAATTTATCTTTATCATTATGAAAGAACATTTAACTTTTATGATTTTAAATTTACTTTTAAATAAAATGAAAATAATAATAGCACCATATTATTGAGGCATTTGAAGGATTACATGGGATAGCTCATAAAGCCCTGAACTCATAGTGAATAATAATAACAGCTTTTACTATTAATAATACTATTATTTAATGCTCTGGCCAGTGTTTCGAGAACTATATTGAATAGAAGTGGTGATAGAGGGCATCGCTGTCTTGTTCCAGATTTTAGGGGGAATGCCTTCAATTTTTCTCCATTGAGAATGATGCTAGCCTGAGGCTTAGCATAGATAGCTTTTACTATGTCGAGGTAAGTTCCTGTTATTCCTAGTT
>NW_026003103.1:0-2205 GCF_001458135.2 Marmota marmota marmota | reverse complement strand
ATACAGCACATATGAGGTCTTGCATTTGGGCTCAAAAAGGAATTTCATGCCAATTTGTACATTAAATATTAGTATAGCTTTATATATTTATTATTTATAAGTGAGAATTTAAAGAGAAATTGTAGTATTTAACTTCCAACCCTAGTGAATTATCTCATTTCCCATCAACTTTAATGTCTATTATCTTACTCAGTCCAATTCATGGGAAAATCAATGTTTCTTTTTCATTGTTCTAGTTTCCAATCTATCATAGGAACTAACATGTAGTCTGTGTTTATTAATATTTGGTGAATGAATAAATCAATATTGTCCCCTGATTTAAAAATCAGGAAACTCTTTGCAGTATTTAGCTATATTTTGTCTTCTATTATTTCTTGAGCAGTTATAAAATTATATCTTCTTATCATCTTTCTAAAATAGAATATGTCTAGATCCAACCCATGCAGAAACTTTCCATATTGGAAAATATATGATCATCCCCCATTTCAAATGGTCTTTTCCTATCTTCAATGGCTGGCTACCCTTCTGTTGTTTTCTGTTTGTTCTAAAATTATTTTCCTTGTAAAGTTTTTATAGCAATGTATATTCAGGGCACATATGAAATAATTTGATAAATATCTGTTTACCTATCATGATTCCAAGGATCAAGTTCAGATACTTTTTTCCTTAATAACTTCCCACATCCTCATCCCCAACTTGAAGGATCTCTAGAGCTCTCTGAGAAATGCGCAACCGTGCAATGACAACTTTCTTGCTGGCACTACTTTTCCATCACAGAAAAGGAATTTAGTTTACATAGAGCACATCTTCTGAACTTTCTCAAGGCCCTGGAGTAATTTCATTCCTTGGTACATGTCTCCCATGGTACTCATTTGGTAAAGATGTAAAGTATTCCTTGGAATTATTTCTTCACTCATGTTACTGTACTTCTCACCTCCATTTCCTTCAATACTTAGCAATATCTATAGACCACCATTAATTAAAAGAATTTGTCTTAGATAATTTTGAAAACTGTTACTCGGTTAAAAAAAAATTAGTAGAGGGAATAGGAAATAAAAAACCGAGGATGTGTTTAGTTGATTCTAGTGTTTTCCTCCTCATCATGCTATTGCATTTTTCCCCTAGTTTTTCTCCTGTTACAAAAGTGATTCTTAGGCTAAGGATATAGCTCAGTTGGTAAAGTGCTTGCCTCACATGTACAAGGCCCTGGATTCAATCCTCAGCACCACACACACAAAAAAAGATTCTTACCTTCTTCATTGTTACTTTGCCATCACTGTACAGACCCATAGAGAAGTTTTGGTTCTGTCATGTATGTTACTGTGCCACACCCTCAATGACAAGTAGGGACTTTCTTTCAGCATGCATAGCACATGTGTAGCAGTATCTTTCCTTTACACGTTCATTATGTTTAGAGGGAAAACAAATAAATTTCCCATTGCCTTGTCAGAATGTGAGTCAACAGTTGAAGTTGCTTCCTGCTGAAATGGCCAGTTTAGGAGCACTGGGGCCCGAGGTCTACTCAGCTGCCCCTGGAACTACAAGAGATCAGCATCCCTGATACACCTGTAACATCCACTTGGAAGGACAGTGGGAATTTCTACTTTGAGAGACTGTCAAGACCACTTTTATCATATTTCATGTAATTGTTTATTTTCCTCAGGCAATATCTAAAGTCCAAAACTCTACATTTTTAATATTAAGATATTGCATCTTAATATTGAAGAACCAATAAAATAAGAATTTAGGACTAGTATTAAAACTCTTGTTGGGTTAAAAAGATAAAAATACATATTCTTGAAATGAGAAAAAACTGCAAAAATATTTAACTTACATATAAGAGTCTTCCTTTTAGTGTACAGTTTTATGAGACTTGATGAACACATAGAGCCATGTAAGCATCACCACAATCAAAAGGTAAAACAATTTCATCAATATAAGAAATGCCCAAGAATGCCCCTGTAGCCTACTCCATTATCATCCCTGGGCCATAAGTCATTACTGGTTTATTTTCTATAGGTTATCATTTTGCATATTTTAGAACTTCATATAGATGAATTTCTGCATTTCGCATTGTTTCAAGTCTGCCTTCCTCCACTTAACATAAGACATTTTAGATTCCTTGTTGCTGCATGTTTCAGAACTTTGTTTCTTCCTCTTTGCAGGGGAGTAGTGTTCCATTGTATGAATGTATCTAATCTAATC
>NW_026003102.1:0-2205 GCF_001458135.2 Marmota marmota marmota | reverse complement strand
CTTCCTCATCCTCCTCCTCTTCCTCCTCCTCCTCCTTCTCTTCTCCTTCTTCTTCTCCCTTCTTTTGGTTGAACAGTATTCCATTGTTGTTATGTACCAGGGTCTACCCACCCAGTTGCTTTTTGAAGAATATTGTGCCTACTTTTTTTTAATCAAATATGATTAAAGCTGCCATAAACATTCATGTGAAAGTGTTTGTGTGGACATATGTTTTCAAATAAGTTGGGAAAATAGGATCATGATTGCTGGATGGTTTATTAAAAGTATACTTAACTTTGAAAAAAACTGCTAAACAGTCTTCCAAAGTGGGGGCATCCTTTTACATTCATACAGGCAGTGAATAGAGGCTACCCGTGCTCTACATCCTGACTACTGGTGGTAGTGTCAGTTTTTTTAGCCTCTCTAATAGGTAGGTGGTAGTAGCTCATTGTTGCTTTAATATGTAATTCTCTCAAAGACATATGATATTTAGCTTTTTGTGCTTATTTGCCATCTGTATATATCTTCTTTCATGAAGAATCTGTTCAAATCTTTTTTCCATTTTTAAATTGGATCATTTGTTTCCTTAGCATTGAGTTTTATGAATTCTTTGTTTTGGTTACAAGTCCTTTATTAGATGCATGTTTTGCAAATATTTTTTTCAAGTATGTGACTGACCTTTTAATTCTCTTAACATTGTCATTCACAGAGCAATTTTCATTTTAATGAGTATTACTGATAAGTTTTGTCTATCATGAATTATGCTCTGTGTTTATCTAAAAAATAACCACCAAACCTAGGGTCACCTAGATTTTCTCTTATTTTGTTAAAAGTTTTATAGCGTTATGTTTTATATTTGGGATTAGGATCCATTTTGAATTATTGTGCTTATTAAAATATACAATGTGTATTTTATTTTGCATGTGGATGTTGAATTGGTCTATCACCATTTTTGAAAAGATGAGCTTTCCTCTCTATAATTGTCTTTTTTTCTTTGTCAAAAGTCATTTGATAACATCTGTGTGTGCCTACTTCTGATCTTTATATTATGTTTCTTTAATATGTGACCTTTTTAGCCAGACCATGCTCTCTTGATTACTATGGCTCTATAGTAAGTTTCAAAGCTTTCGTATTTCGTGTTCACAGCTTTCGTATTCTTCGGAACTGTCTTGGCTATTCTGGGTCTTTTGACTTTCCAATCTAGCATCTGCTTGTCGACTTCTACAAAATAGCTTTTGGGGATTTTAATTTTGATTATTAGAATCTCTGGGGAAAGTTGGGAAGAATTGACATCTTTACAATAATAAGTCTCTCTACTACGAGAAGTCTTTAATTGTTTACATCAGAGTTCTACAGATTTTTCAAGCTAGATCAGTTATATTCTTTGTTAGATTCATACAAAAGTGATTTTTTGATGCTTTGTCATTGGCATTGTATTTTTTAATTTCAGATTCCAATTGCTCATCTTTTAGTATCTAGAGAAATGAGTGACTTTTTAATGTTAATCTTTTATCCTGTAATTCTACTGTAATTCCAGATGTTAAACATTGATTTCTAGTTAAATTCTTTTTGTATCAAGGAACACATTATGAAATTTCAATCCTTTTAAATTTATTGGGACATACTTTATGGCTTAGCATAAGGTTTAAGATGGTCACTGTTCCAAGTGCACTGGAAAATGATTTTGTCTTGCAGTGATTGTTCTGTAAATGTCAATCAAGTAGGTTGGGTCTTAGTATTCTTTCCTTTACGTCTTCTTTATCTTTACTGATTTTTTTTTCTTTTTTCCCCACTAATTATTAAAAAAGAATTGTTGAAAACTCTAGCAATAAGTATTGATTTATCTTTCATTCCTTTCAGTTATGTCCATTGGGCTTCATACATTTCAAAACACTGTTACCTGGAACATTCATATTGAGAATTCTTGTGTGTTTTTTTTTAAATTTTTATTTTTGGTTGTTCAAAACATTACATAGTTCTTGATATATCATATTTCATACTTTGATTCACGTGGGTTATGAACTCCCATTTTTACCCCATATACAGATTGCAGAATCACATCAGTTACACATCCATTGATTTACATATTGCCATACTAGTGTCTGTTGTGTTCTGCTGCCTTTCCTATCCTCTACTATCCCCCCTCCCCTCCCCTCCCCTCTTCTCTCTCTACCCCCTCTACTGTCATTCATTTGTCCCCCTTGTATTATTTTTCCCTTTCCCCTC
>NW_026003101.1:0-2206 GCF_001458135.2 Marmota marmota marmota | reverse complement strand
TATATATACAGGCTGCCTAGGAATTAGGGTAGACATTCCAAGGAAACTGATTAAGCTGAGGCCTAAAAGAGGAAAGGAGAAGAGGAGAACAAAATGTATGGAGATTCAGACAAATTGGAGGTTCTTGAGAAAACAAACTGTTTTGTATATGTAGAGTTTAAAATATAAGAAGACTTGAGGCTTAAGAGGTAGGCAGAGGCCAGATCTTCAAAAGCATAGTTAATCTTATTAAAAATTTAAATTTCATCCACTCTATTTCCTTTACCACTCAGACTGAACCTCATAGCTTCATAATTGATCATCTGAACTTTTCTCTCAGAAGCACTCTGAACTTCCTAACCTCTTTGCCTTTATACTACAGCCATTGAACAAAACTCCAATCTTGGATTGCTTTGGTTTATGCTGTGTATACACTTCTGGACACTGTATGTTGGAAGAAACCATACAATTATGCAAGCTGATACCACTGCAATCTAATATTTTCTAATCTCAGCTAAGTCCCCAGTAGTATTTGTCAATTATTTTATTTTTCCATGATCAGATCCATTCTCCCATTTCTTTTTCTGAACACTTTTATTGAGATACAATTCATAAGCCACAAAGTCCAATTTACAGTGTACAATTCAGTGGTTTTTAGTATAGAGGCATGCAGCAATTATCATTCTCATTATCCCCAAAAGAAACCTTATACTCTATTCCAAGCTACTATTATCTTTTCCTTGGATAACTGCAGTAGCATCTGGTATGATCTCTGTTATCGTCTTTGCCCCCTACAGTCTGTTCTTTGTGTGTGTGTTAGTTACTGGGAATTGAACCCAGGACCTTGTGTATGCAAGGCAAGCATTCTACCAACTCAGTTATGTCCCCAGCCCCCATATTCTTAAAAGAAGTCAAAATAATCTGTTTAAAACTTCCTATGGATTTCAAAGATCTGGTCTCCTTACCTCTATGATCTTGATCTTACCTCCCCAAACTCTTCCCTTGGCTTGTTGCATTCTTTCCACACTGGACTTCTTGCTACTTCTTAATTAAAAAAAAAAAAATGAGACAGGTTCTCTCAATTTTACCCATGCTGGTCTTGAAATCATAGGCTCAGCCTCCCACCTCAGCCTCCCCAGGAGCTGGAACTACAGGTACATACAGCCATGCCCAGCTCCTTCTTACTATTCCTTGAATATACCAAACATGCTTCTATACAGAGGCTTTGCTCTTGCGACGTATTTCCCCCAGATGTTCACATGATTCACCTCTTTCCCAGTCATTCTGATGAACAGTCATACATGGGAATCATGCTATCTATCATAGAGAAATGAACCCTGATGTTTATTTTGTCCTTCGAGGTTTTATATCAGGCAATTGACAGAGATTTTGTGCGTGTGTTTGTGTCTGTGTCGTGTGTGTTGCTGGGGATCAAACCCAGGGCCTCACACATACTAGTCAAGCACTCGGCCACTGAACTACATTCCCACTTGACAGAGACTTTCCATTTTTAAACATTTGAACTTCCAGCCAGGAGTGGTGGCACACACTTGTGTAATCCCAATGACTCAAGAGGCTGAGGCCTAAGAACTGCAAATTTGAAGCCAGGCTCAGCAATTTAGCGATACTCTAAGCAACTTAGCCAGACCCTGTCTCAAAATAAAATAAAATAAAATAAAAAATTTAAAAAGGGATATGGATGTAGCTCAGTGGTTAAACACCCCTGGGTTGCATATCTGGTGCAAAAAAAAAAAAAAAAACTTTAGAGGGACATAATTCATCCCCTAACACCTAACTTGTCTTTCCTTCCTTTCTTTTTTCCAATGTGTATTGAGCACCCACTGTGTGCCAATCTGTTAGGTGCTGGTAGTGATAAGCAACAAGGAGGCAGGGAAGACATTTAAAAAGGATTAACAAGTGCCATGTAAATATGCTTTGGTAATGGATAACAGACAGGTCTCCCCTTCCCCTCAGGTTCCCAGCCTGGCTGGGCGGGTGAAAGGGCCACATTAAAACTGAGCTAGCTGTGAGGTTCATGAGTCAGCAAGTTGTCAAACCGGGAGACGCCGGGTCTGTTACAAACCAACAGACGGTTGGCCCAGACAGCAGCCGGCGCTACCTCAACCCTCCCCTTACTATGACGCAGGGCCGCGTCCATCCAATCCCAGACTCCACCGCCTCCCGGCTCACGGTCCCGCCCCCTGCGTGCTCTCAGGCGCCTCAGAAC
>NW_026003100.1:0-2206 GCF_001458135.2 Marmota marmota marmota | reverse complement strand
GAAGTCGCGACAGGGCAACACGAAAACAGGAAGTTTATCCACATTGAACTCTTTTGGAGAGACTCTTTTGTTGACAGTCCTAAAATCAGCCATGGTAAAGATTTCTGGAGAAGCCCAGTTAAGACTTTTATTTGGAGAAAGGGCACTTGGAAGAAGCTGGAAACCAAGTGCACTCTTTCTGCCTCCTGCACTTGAGATAAATTTATAACAGCATTTGCTGTTGTTTTGCATACTTCTTTCTGGAAAATAAGTCATTTTCCCATCTCAAGTATTTCCCTCTTAATTCTGTATGAGATTGGACTGTGAAAGGTTTGACTTTTTTTTTTAATCTTATTTTGAGACAGTCTCACTAAATTGCCCAGACCTTCCTTGAACTTGTGATCTTCCTGCCTCAGCTTACCAGTAGTTGGGACAATAGATGTGCACCACCATGCCTGGCTGTTCATACTCTTGGATTCAATGAATTCACCATAGAGAAAAGATATTGGAAGAAACGGCAACTACACAGAGGTTGTTTTTTTAAAATATGTCAGTTTCTCCTTTAAAAAGATGTCTGGCATATTAATTCACTCTATGAATGAGAAGTGCCATTGAGGAAGTATATGACACATATTAAAATGTTTAATAAAAATCTTGATTATTTATTT
Source organism: Marmota marmota marmota (assembly GCF_001458135.2). Taxonomy (NCBI): domain Eukaryota; kingdom Metazoa; phylum Chordata; class Mammalia; order Rodentia; family Sciuridae; genus Marmota; species Marmota marmota. The sequence continues at coordinate 1,559 of NW_026003100.1, read as the reverse complement.
ATTTATTCATTAATTCACTCACTCATTTATTTATTTATTTATTTATTTTGGTACTGGGGTTTGAAGTTAGGGTCACTTTACCACTGAGTTACATACACAGTCCTTTTTATTTAATTAAATTAATTAATTAATTTATTTATTTATTGAGATGGGGGTCTCACTAAGTCACTGAGGTACTCATTAAGTTTCTAAGTCTATGTCCAACTTCTGATGCTCCTGCTTCAGCCTCCAAAGTCACTGGGATTGTCAGCACGTGCCACCACCTCAGTGACCTTGAGATTTTTAAAGCTGAAGAAAAAAATCTACAAAAAAAATCTAATCTCACTATCAAATTCTACTGGTGATAGGAATACCAACTCCTTTTTTTTCAAAGAGGATTAATATTGCATTATAATAGTTTAACATTCATTCTGGTATGGCAACTATCCAATAAATGTTAGCTTTTATTGTTATTATTTTTTAATTCTTATTAGTCATATATATTCTAATATACTTGACTTTACTCAGTGTTTATATAACAGCTTCTTATTTTCTTGTTCTCTCTCTCTTTATACTTTGCCCTCTCTTTCTTTATCTTTCTTTATTCTGGGGCAAATTAAAAACCATCCTCCAAGTACTGCATTGTTTTTATCCTAGTCAATAACTTACCAGGTAAGTAGCATAAATGTTTGTGTGAATGTGTGTGTGAGTTTGTGTGTGTGTGTGTGTGTATCTTTCAAAGTAAGAATTTCTTATTAAATATTAAGGTATGTTATTGCACCAGTCAGTTTTCACTACTGTGACAAATACTTGAGATAAATTTATAAGGAAACTCAAGGCTTCAGAGGTTACAATTCATGGTTGGTTGGCTTTGTTGTTTGGTGGCATGTGGTGAGGCAGTATACCATGGGAGAATGATCTCTTCACCTTATACTGGCTGGAAGAAGAGAGCAGAGGAGGACCAGAGACCCAATTTCCTATTCAGGGGCATGACTCCTATGTCCTAATTTCCTTCCACCAGGACTCACTTCCTAAAGTTTTTACCACCTCCAATACTGCCTTGGGCCGGGGACCAAGGTTTCAACACATGAGCCTTTGGGGGATAATTAAGATAAAAATCTGTGAACGTCTAGAGCGTTCAGGTCCCTGGGTAAGGGTCACGAAGTAACCAGGACACAGGGGATGCAGAGCAAAGGCAGCAATTGCAACTGCATGCTGAGATTTATTTGCAAGTTCCTTTTATCTACTTCTTCTAACAAAGCAAGCAATTCTTCAATATCACGTTACCCACACTGCCCAAATATCATGCCTCAGCGGATACACAGAGCTAAATTCAGATCGTTCCTGTTTATTTGATAAGTACCCTCTTAAAGTTCTTTGTAGACATTTATCTAATCCCCTGAGGATGCATTTGTTTCTTTAGAATGTACTGTTCCCAGGATAAGTATGCAGGAAGCTTCTTCCTCTTGGCCAAACCATGCAGAACTTGTGACTTGCGATAAGGGGAAGAGAACTTTTCCTCCTCCTAACTGAGGTTTGCCTCAGCTGACCTAAATCACAACCACAGCTCTTGCAAAAAA
>NW_026003099.1:0-2206 GCF_001458135.2 Marmota marmota marmota | reverse complement strand
GAGGAAGTGAGGGGAAAGGGGAAAATAATACAAGGGGGAGAAATGAATGACAGTAGAGGGGGTAGAGAGAGAAGAGGGGAGGGGAGGGGAGGGGGGGATAGTAGAGGATAGGAAAGGCAGCAGAATACAACAGACACTAGTATGGCAATATGTAAATCAATGGATGTGTAACTGATGTGATTCTGCAATCTGTATATGGGGTAAAAATGGGAGTTCATAACCCACTTGAATCAAAGTGTGAAATATGATATATCAAGAACTATGTAATGTTTTGAACAACCAACAATAAAAAATTTAAAAAAATAAAATTTAACCCCTTTGGTTAACTTTTTTTGAAGGGGGTGTCTAAGGTAAAACCTCAAATTATAAAAATATAAAACAACTCAGAAAGAGACAATTTAATAAATTCTAACCTTCATAGTAGTTATATATGTGCTTAGGTTTTAAAATTTTGGATTATACATATTATGTCTAGATTTTTAAAATTTTATTTTTGTTTATTATTGTGTGATCATCAATATGCATCCTCTTTTCCTTCCCTCTATATTGCTGCTCCTGCAGACAGTCCTTATTATCTAACTGCTGTTACCATATAAACTGTTGTTTATCACAAATGCCCATTCATCATTTTGTGTTTCTCTTACTTTCAAATCATAGCTGAAATAGGAAGTAAAGGTGGACTGACTTTCCTCTTAAATTTTAAATGTGTCCATATGATATGGTTTAGTTAAAAAGAGGAAGAGAACTGGGAAAAAAATGAAATTTTTGTAGGTTCTATACACATCTAGTAGTATTATCTTTTTGTCTGGTTCACTGTGGTAGGCGCCACAGAAATGGGTAGATTGATATGCTCATTTCTTTTCCCTCTGGCAAAGTGAGCTATTAATTTCAGTGGGAGACAGTGGCAGAATGTTGTTACTAATGAGGTTTGAATCAGATTGTTGTTTACTGTTGGTTATGTAACATGTTGCTGGGAGTATTATTAAAAGTTGCATTCTGTAGCAAGGTAGAAAGGCAAGTTCATTCTGCTTACCCTCTTCACTGGATTTTAATTCTTGGCTGAACCTGAAGGCACATTAAGAGTGCAACCATAATTATACCTGGGCAGCCTGTCTGTTTCCTGTTTTCATCATGAACTCAAACATTATGATTTGCAGTGATGATCTTTTTTGTCCTTTGCGTTAAATAGAGGCAATGTGTTTTTCCTCTCTGCTGAAAACAGATTTGTAACTTGGTCAAATCAAAGAATTTAGTGTTTTGAAGACTGGGCAGTAAAAAACCAAACAGTTTCTCATTTCTTAGGAACTTATTTTTAAAAACCATATAAAAACTCCATTTCTTAATATATTACTTTGATTATGTTTTATGTAAATTTTAATATTACGAGTAGCTTGTAGAGTCTTTGAATTAAAAAAGCCCTTTTTTGTTTATGACTTATCAGTGTTTATTATTACCAGATGTATTTGTTGGTTTAGGCAGTGAGCTCCACATCTGGGTGAATTTCAGAGCTGATATGAATACACTGAAGGATATAGGTACCATTTTCTCCCTGGCTTATCAGTCTTCCATATTTTCTTTATTTCTAGAGAGCCTATGTTCCTTGTCTCCTTTTTGTGCTTACAAAGAAGAAGCCAACATTTGTATTTCTTCAGATACTATAGGCACCTTATATTGTATGGTTGGGCCATCTGTCTACTCAGTCTGTTAGACATTGGAGAACATTCCCTTTTGTAAATAACAGAAGTAGAACAGAGGAATTATTTGTATCTCTACCAATTATTTGGAGAAAAGAGTATCTGGGTAGGTAGGACTCAAGATAGCTGGGGTGCACAGATACAGGTGATTTTTCGCAAAAGGATGGTGAAGGATCTCTGGAAGCTGATCCATGTCTTACACCTTGTTTTTTTACTTCTGAAGTTAGAATAATAGTAATTGTAAGTGTCAGTGCTGGGTGTTTTAGCTCATTGCCACTGTCATGTGCCTTTTACTCAAAACTCTGAACCTGAAAGATTTTTTTTTTTTTTTTTAAATTTTAAGTAGAAGGTCAAGATTTATAACTCTTTTGAAAGAATTATGAAAAGCTGGAGTATTATTAGGACCAGCTGAATTCCATCTCATAGCTTATATATTCTAATAGTTTTTGTTTTAGAGCTTAGAAAGATAGAGTCATTACAGAGTTCTTAGATTTTTTTTTTTTTTTTTATAA
>NW_026003098.1:0-2206 GCF_001458135.2 Marmota marmota marmota | reverse complement strand
TTTTTTTTTTTTTTTTTTTTTTTTTTTTTACTGGGGAGTCGGACCCAGGGCTTTGCCATTGAGCTGTATCCCAATCCTGGAAACTAGTTTTATTTAAAAAAAAAAAATCTTTTTTTTTTTTTGTACTGGGGATTGAACTCAGGAGCACTCAATCACTGAGCCACACCCCCAGCCCTATTTTGCATTTTATTTAGAGACAGGGTCTCCCTGAGTTGCCTAGCTCCTCACCACTGCTGAAGCTGGCTTTGAACTTGGGATCCTCCTGCCCCAGCCTCCCCAGCCACTGGGCTTACAGGCGCACCACCAGGCCCAGCATGAGTTCTAAACACCAAGTCTGCCCAATCCCAAAGCCATGTCAGGGTCAAGAGAATGAGGCAGGAGGATTGCAAGCTCAAGTCCAAGCTCACCAATTTATAGACCCCTCTCTCAAAATAAAAAATATGAAGTTCTTGGGATGTAGCTCAGTGGTGAAGCGTCCCTGGGTTCAATCCCCAGTACTAAAAAAAAAAAAAAAAATTAAGGACATGGGATGTGAGTCAGTGGTAAAGAGCATGCATGAAGCCTTGGGTTTGATCCCTAGCACCACAGGAAGGTGAATTGGGCAGAAGATGCCCTCTTATTGGGCACCAGAAGTGAAGTGGGGGGCTGGAGAGTCCATGCGATCTTGGGCAGAGTGTCCTCTCCCTGCTCCTCCATTGCCTCACAAACGCCATGACAAGCTAAGCTGGTGCTTTAGCGATCGCGGCTCTTGCCAATGTTCTTTCCTTCTGAATGACCTCACCAAGGCCCAGAGCTTTGTGGGGGGCTGGCCACTGCTGGTCTGGAGACTCTGGCCACCAAAGCACCTTCCTGCAGCTCATCCTTCTCTTGCCCTCTGAGGCTCACCCAGCTCCTGTAGGCACTGTTGGAAAAGCTGAGCCCTAACCTCAGCCTGCCTGGAAGGGTCCTGGTGTCCTTGGGCAAGTCACTAGCCTGCCTAGGCCTCAGAGGACAAATGTCCAAATACTGTGACTCCTGTCCTGCTTCCATTCTGGGGGGACGATGGATGCTCCAGGGCTCTGGGACACACTTATAGAAGGAGGAGCCTCAGGTTTCCTCTCTCTCTGTGTTGATTGGGTGGTCGGCTCTGGTGGTGCACACTTGAAAGCAATTTGCCTGTGGCTGCCCAAAGAGCGGGAGCTGAGAGGAGGAATGGCCTCTGGAGGCTGAGAAAATCTAGTTGCAGAGCAGCATCTGGTCCAGGCCTCCTCCTCCTACCAGTTTTGTTTGCAGGCCAAGTCGAGCCTGCTCCTTTGTCCTGGTCTTTGTGCCAAGTCTCCAGGAAGAGCCCCCACCCCAGTAGCTGAGAGAGGTAGAAATAGCAAAGGGAACTGATGCTAGAAATGGGCAGAAGCCAATGCACATAGCCCTTTGGACAGGTTGGCAATTTAAACACAGGGGGTGGGGCGGGGGAGGGGCAGAAGCTGCTCTCACTGCTTCCTAGGAGGACCAACTCATCATGCCAGCTGCCTCCTCCCATCCCTACCTACTGCCTAGGAGCCTGAGGGCAAGTTCCTCATCCCTCTGAGTCTCAGTTTCTCCATCTCTGAAATGGGAGCAGTGCCTGCTCTGGGGCTGTTGGAAAAGCAAACGCAGCAAAGCGTGTGTGGTTGGCACTTCCGGTCAGTTGGCTGCAGCCATGGCTACTGGGGGTGGCTGGCTCCCTGGATGGCATCATGCCTCACCCTGCCCACCTTTTGCATGATGCCAGACACTGTCCCCCAGATGGATATGGCCATCTCTGGCCCCCCACAGTGCCCCAGGGACTGAGGGACTTCCATGCAAGCTGCAGATGATGTCCTGCACAGATAATTATCTGTCTCCCTAGTGAGCTGTGAAACTCCTGGAGTCCTGCAAGCACCTCCAGCTGACACCCATTATTTGGGGAAGGATGTTTTGACAGTCTTAGGAGAGGGAGGGGGCTGCTCACCCTCTGCCTCAAGTTCCTCCTTGCAGAGTGGGGGTGCTATGGTCACTCAGAAACCCCCTAATGCCAGCCGAGGTGGGATGTTACCCAAACAGCCTAGGGAGGACGAGGCTGAGACCCTGCTCTTCCTCTTCTACTCGCACCTGCCACATCCTGAACTGCTGGTTTCTGTTCCTCTGTGAAAGCTGATAAACCAACCCCACGGAGGCCCAGGGCCACTCCCAGCGCCCCCCCCCCCCC
>NW_026003097.1:0-8266 GCF_001458135.2 Marmota marmota marmota | reverse complement strand
CGCACTGAGCTTTCTTTGCCTCGGGTACTTACAATCCACTGCTGATTACACATTCAGCTTCTCCGCCCGGAGCGAAGCGAAAGAGGAAGCAGATGGGAGCAAAGCGCCCGCGGCTCTGAGCATCCAAGCGTCTCTTTTTTGATTTCTTGGTTCTTCCTGCTCCTTGGCAAAGTGGTCCGCTACAGATTAACGGTGAAAGCTCTAAGAGACTGTGCGAAATCTCTATTATAGCCGCTGCTTTGAGCACCACGCTCAGCACTTCAGCAACCCCCGTACGCAGCGGCCATCTTCTCTATAAAGAAGAGTTTTCTAATAAAGACATTTGACTGTGTCCTGAAACAAACTAGACAAAGTAGATATTTAAACACACATTACATGATACTTTCAGTTTTCTTATTTTGCACTATACTTTGAAAATGTCTTGGTGTTACAGAGGACATAATCACCATTCTCCATACATCAGTTTGTGTGAACTCTCTCTGCTCTCTATCATTCCTTAGAGGATGGGGAAATGAACAGATCCATTGGGGAGACAGCCTTTGCCCAAGGAATGCAAATGTAATTTTTGACCTTATGGGGTTTTTTTGTTGTTGTTATTGTTGTGCAGTGAATAATGAAATGATACAAGGATGAGACAATCACTATATGAGCATTTAAGATGAATTTAGAAATAGGATATTTGGAGATGATGGCACAACTGAGGAGCCCCAGACAGTGGAAGGATTTGCTGCCTGGGGTGTCCAGGTCTTTACCTCTGGTAGGCATTACTGGGAGGGGGATATGGCAAATGCCTCCAACTAGGAGCTGGGGGTCTGTAAACATTCTACCACTAGTCATAGTTTTGACAGTGAGCAAACTTTTCTACTATTTCTCTTGAAGATGAACAACAACTGTAGTCTCCACATCAACTCGCCACCCTTAACTCATTATGTGCAAAGACCTCAGGGTCAGAGTGGGGTACTTCTGGATAGTGATGATTCAAATATCAGATTATATGATGCTTTCCGAGGTTCCCTCACATATATTCTTTTTTTCCTCCTTCAGTTGCCCTCTGAAGACTATTCTCTTCCTAAGATCCCAAATGAAAATGAGGCTTTCCTGGAGGACTACAAATTTTCAGGCTAGCGTGGACATTTTAACATGATTTTAAAAGGAAATGGTAGGGGTGTAGCCCAGTAGTAGAAAACTTGCCTAGCATGTGTGAGGCCATGGGTTCATTCCTCAGTATTGAAAAATAGAGGTGAAAAAAAGAGAAAAATATGTTAAAAATTAAAAAGAGAGGAAGAAAATGAGAGAAAAAAAGAAGATTTTTTTTTTTAATGAGAATTAATTGGTGAATACCCATGTCTGAAAAAACTGTGTTCCTGGGACCTTTCCATATCAAAATAAAACTCTACACATAATGTCTCTGGTATCAAATCCAGGTATCTGAAGAAGTATCTTTTTTCTAACTAGTCATTTATTACATCTCTGCTCAAAAGCTTTTCAGGGAAGCCATCTCTGCCTTCATAGACCAAGGTAGTTCCTCTTTTTTCATACTCCAAGCATATTATGTCATCTCCTAATATTCAACAAACTCTCACCAAATTCATGGTTAATTATATCAACTCTAAATTTAACAACAGAAGGACAGTTTTTGTCACATTTCCTACTATATTCCCATTACATGGAATGCAATGCTTAAAAGATAACACACAATACAAGTGGAATGAAAAAGCAAATTAATTAAAAATTTAGTATTTTTTTTTCAGAGAAAAATTTTAATATTAACAACTACTATTATTGTGTTTTTTTAAATTTTCTCTTCCTGGATTAGTGTATTATCCCAATTTATTTCATGATTAAGAATAGGAAAAGCCTAAGGAAAAAGTTTAACTGTAAAGAAAACTTATTAAAAGGCTAGTAGAGCTTTGCAGCACTTTCACACTATTCCTGGGCCCCTAATTTAAGATTTTGTATTGATGGAGAAGATGCAAGGGAAACATAGTGAGTAAGAAGGGGAAGGACTTGAGCTGTTTGGTACTGAGTTAACAAGGAAGAATACAACATGCACAAAAATAACCAGGTTTTTAAAGTATGATGAATTTTCAGTTTTTGACACATCTAGATAAAAAATTTTTGACTTGATATACTAATGATAGATCAAAGCACCAGAAATAAACTTTATTGTAAAGAAAGCTTATTGAAATTTCATTCTCTAAGCACCACCAACTTCTGCTCCATGCACAGGGTGGCTGCATTTCATGCCCCTAGGGAAAAGGTGAGCCCATGCTGCACCTGTGCTGGGGTATGCAGGGCTCATCAACCACTACTGCATTTACTTCAATTGCAAGAGGTGGAGTAACCCCAACTTATAGATCACACTTTGGGAAGGAAGAAAGGAGAACAAGTTTTTCAAGGAGACAGTGGGTTTTCTAAGTAACAGAATCCTAAAGATGCTGAAGTTGTTCAGAAATTTTTCCATTAAGAAATACCTTTTGGTAAAGAGTTACAAGCTCAAGGTGAACATGAGAAAGGGGCAGACCATGTGACAAATGCAATTGCTGTGTGTGGAAAGCTGTAGCAGTTGCAGCTGATGTTAACAGCAAATTCACCCACCACAGGTGTTCCAGAAGGTGCAGACTAAGCTCCCAACGACTTGTCAGAGAACTTTAAGTGCTGGAGCTTTGTTGATGACCATGTAGAATGGAAAAAAAATGTTGACATAATAAAATCTCATAATTTTTTCACCTCTTAATTTTTAAATTTCTTAAATTGAAATTTAAGCAGCTCTGGGGGAATAAGGGCAAATATGTTTTTTATAGGCTATCCTACACTGACATCTACCAAAGTTAATGTTCACTTTGCATGGATCCATTTGTTTATTTTTCCCAGTGAAAATGTATTTTGATGAATGAAGTTTATGAAAAATAACAGTCCCCAAAGAAAAAGGAGGACAATGGATCCTGAGGGGATGAGGTAAATACTGACCTGGGCTCTAGACTTTAAACAGTCCTCCAGTGAGGATGGGTCCTGGAGGGAGAAATCAAATAGTGAGCTTTGGTAACAACAAGTCCCAGAGGTAAAAAGTAAATAGTATGTTCCAGGCTCTGGATTTCCATCTCATCCTGGTAATAATGGGTTACAGACTTTTATTACTGGTTTCTTGACTGCCCAAACCAACATATTCTGTTTGTCTCCAATGATTAAGTCACCCTCATTATAACCTATAAAACACAGATCCCTCTTGTACCCAGTGACCATTTTCCACCCTGAAAATGTGCACCTACAATGCAATAAATTAACTAAGAAATGCAATTAACTGTAAATACTACATAACCATTCTTAGGTTAAAAACACCCAGTTCTCAGTTTAAATAAAGGCAAAAATTGTAGAAGATAACAGAAAGATGTGCATTTTTAAGTTTGTACATTTTACCGTAAATTTGAAAATTTGATAAAAACTTATTCATTTTTAAAAACCATGCAGTAAAATCTTTGAGAGATCATTTAGTTTTAATTAGTCTCTTAAATATGTGAGGTGTGCTGAAGGGCCCATAACTTGGGAAGCAGCAAATGTTGCCTATATGAGGGACTCTCAGGTTTTAGCACACTGAACCAGGATATAGCAGTTGGCACACTAACACCACTGGGTCCATCACCTTGATAACTTGGCCTTCCTTGTGTGTCAGAATGTTCCTTTCCTGCATTTGACCTTTTAGCCCACTGGTCACCACTGGTAAGCATGTTGCTAGCTCATAGGGTTATATGATCCTCAGATGAATCTGCCCAGTAGCACAATATACATAAAAAACTTGCCTATGCAATAATAAATTAGATTGAGTTCTCAAACCTGGTGTCCAGAGGTCTTCATTCATCTCTATTGACATACCCTTCTCAGCTGTTTGGTGGGCTTTGGCAGGACAAAGACAGCCCACAGTGTGCTGCTGTGCAGTATTAATACCTTTACCTTCTACATGTATATCAATCAACTCAAAATATTTTGTTTAAATTAGTGTATTTAATGTATTCTTGATAGTTATCTCCTTGTATTTTTAGTATATGTGGTTGCAAATAACAGTAGGAGATAGAACAATGTGCACACTGTTCTCTCTCTGTGTGTTTTATTTCTCTCTGCTCACTTTCCTCATTTACAAAAGCAGGGTGTACACATCTTGAAGTATCCTTTCAGGTTTTACTTGATTTGTTTTATTTAGCATCTTCCAAACCACCTTCACTTGAATGTATTTGGGCAATGGAGCCTTGCATTTTTTAATATTCTGAATTCTGCATGCTTACCTCAGCATTTTTAATGATGGTACAATACTGAAACAAAATAGTTCTGTCACTATTCTGTGAGTTAATCTGAAAATTCATATTTAGTTAACTCAAATAATTATCTTGTAAAAATCTTTGTTCCACTTTTGCTTTCCACCTCATGTACTTCCCTAATTCTTCTTCAGCTTTATTACTTTGTCTCATGGGATGAGTGAGATCTATTCTTGTGACTAATTTCTTGAAAAGATTGGCAGTGTGATGGTGCCCCCTCTGTCATCCTAGCTGCGTAGAAGATGTAGGCAAGGAGACTTCAAGTAGAAAGTTATAATCAGAGAGGTCCTAAGCAACTCAGTGAAAACCTGTCTGGGAACAAAAAAGTATAAAGATCTGGGTTGTGGCTAAGAGGACTCTAGCATTTAAGCACCTCTGGGTTCAATCCCTTGTAGCAAAAATTAATAAATAAATAAAAGAATGGAGCTAAAGCTGGTGGGACCTTTTACTCTGAAATAGTAGCATATTATTTGAAGCCACAGACTTAGTTTCAGAACTGAAAATAAAGATCCTTGGTACATAATAGCCTCTGTTACATCAAGCCACATTTCTCATTATACAGGCTGCCTGTATTCTGTCTACAATTCTGTGGAGAGATACTAAAATATCTGCTGTGTACCAGACTATATTTTTATTTACTTATAAAATTTTCTTACCTTTTACCTTGTGTTTGTCGTGGGCATGATTTTGAATTTGGCTCCAGATTCTGCCTCTAGCTAGCTGCACAGCCGCCTCAGGCAATTACTCCCATATCTCTGAAGTCACATCCGATATTCTTAGGAAATATATATTTTAGGCTTATTTCACAGGTATTTACTAATTTTGTGTTCTGATCTCTTAAACACTGTTTCCTGTTGGTGACAAAGTATGATAGTGAGGGGTGATACCTGTGCTAACAGGCTGGTTAGTGACTTTTACTGATAGTAGGCCAAATCAAAAGCAGTGTGGTGTTGACTGGCCACAGATTGAACACAGCCAAGAAAGAAATCTATGGTCAAACTCAAAGTAGACAGAGTGTCAGAGGCAGAATACAGCTGTAAGAGGGGAGGAGCTTTTAGCCAAGCAGGGATAGAATGGGCCCAGAGAAATGAGGGTTGGCTGGAGAGATAAGAAGCATCTTAAATTGACCACCTGAGAGGTACTGTTCTGTGAGCTTGGTATCACTGGGCTCTCTGGAGACAGTTGCCTTCACTCCAGAAATAAAAATGGCAGTGAGTGATCAAGGCCATTTTTTTAAATTTAAATGAGAGGTTTGGTGCTTTAAAATAACTACAATGGAATTTATTTGTTTAATTAAGTGTTTATTTATTTATTGTCTCAGGGATTGAATCCAAGGGTCACTTAAACACTAAAACACATTTCTACCCTTTTGATAACAGGATCTCACTAAATTGCAGAGGGTCTTGCTAAGCCCAAAGGCTGGCTTTGAACTTGTGATCTTCATCATCTTGCCTCAGCCTGCTAAGGTGCTGGGATAATAATCACTTACCACCATGCTGGCTAACTACCAGCTACTTTTGAAAGCTAGCTCTGTTTAGAACAAAAAATCAGTTGTCTTCCCCCTGGAAACATAATTGCTGAGCACTATCCATTCAAATTTTGTAGTTTACTTAATGATGGAACCAGGAATCCCTGATATTGGATAAATGATACTCAGAGAATGAGAATAAAGTCATCCCAAATTTAAGTAGAGAAATATCAGCTTGAATGCCATACACTGACATTGCACACTTGTATGGAATCTTTGGAAATAAAAACATGTATCAGGGTGTGTAATACACTTATTTGGACAAAGATCTATTATTTGTGAAAGAGCATAGAAAGTATAGATCATCCTGTGGATGGGAGTGCTTCTATGAGTGGATAACTGGAAATGTTTATATTTTAGTGAAGTATATAAAACCTCTTATAGTGTACATGGTAGGCAATCAGTACATGTTTAATGTTTGACTAATCTTAACTCTGAGTAAGTTTGATGTGGATGTTTGGGTATTTTGTGGTATCATTGCCAAGGAAAACTTATATGCAACAAACAATTCTTCATTTTCTTTACCGATAATATTACCACCAAAAGAAGAGCTAAAAGAATTGCATAAAATCTAGTCATAATTATAAAAAAGCATAACCAGGGGATTTATTTCTGGAATGTGACAAGGGAATAATCTGAGGTGTGTCATTAATTCAGTTTCCTTTACTAATAATACTAAGTTTTCTTTATGTGTCAGCTTCACTCAGTGGAGTCAGTAACGTAGATTTCCCTTAAGGAGAATTATCCACCCAACTGACAGACTGCATAGAACAAAAAGCAAATGATGGGAGGTTTTACCTTTTCTTGCTTACTTGCCAAACCTGAGACACAGTATATTAAAACCAATAATAAGAAATGTTTTCTTAATGTGTCAAAATTTATATTTAAATATGTATATCAGCATGATTTTTATCATTTTTTAATTACATTTAGCTTTTTTACATATCTGTAATTTGTTTCTGAATGCACAAGTCATATTCAACTTTAGGCAGAAAATTTCCAGTCAAGCAGGCCCAATACTAACTTATTAGAAAACCTACACCATGGCATCATTGCATTGTGCATTTAAGTTCAGGAGCTATTCTTGTAACCTACATAAACTGCAGTTAACTTCAAATACTATATTTGGTTTTGAACATGGAGATTGCTCATCTATTTGGAATTCTGAACCTGAAGGTTATCTAAGAGCCTTTATAAAGGCCATGCATCTAGGCTGCTTCAAAGCAAACAGCAAATAGGAAGAAACTCACCCTGAAAACCACGTGTCTCCTCACAGGAAGTACACAACCACTACATTTTCAGAAAGTGAACTTTCTATGTAACGGTAACAACTTAGATATTTCTAAATATCCGATTTGACATCCATGTACATACTTCCCTCAGTCTTTTTACTAGAGCAGGGATTTCTTCCTTTAGAACCAGTGAGAAAGAAAAAAAAAAAATCTCCCTTTAATGGGGTACGGGGTGAAAACAAACAAACAAACAAACAAACAAACAAACAAACAAACAAAGCCAGGATACTTTAACAGTCCCAATGACCCCAGGTGGGTTCTGATGTCAACAAAGTACATCAGAACAGGCAAACCTCTTCATGCCTGGGGCCTGCATGTGGGGCAGTATTGAGTCTGGATTTCATGGCATTTCGGAATAATCACTCCCACTTGGCTGCCCAGGGTGGCTGGGTGATGGGTAGGTTCTGCAGCAGGGCCGGGTTCTCAAGGGTCCCCACAGGGAGTCCAGAACAGGCCTTGGCGGTGCTTTCTCAAATTCTGACCTTATTCCACCTCTCCCCCAACCCAGTCCTGAGGCTCAGCACTGGTCCCCAAACAGAAAACAGAAACTCCCCAGGCATCGCGCATCTCTCAGACTCCCCATAGACCCGTATTTTCCACAAAGCCACCCAATGTGTCCGGGTCAGGGACCCTGACCTCCCGCCATTTCTCCACATCGCTGAAGCACAAGCAAAAGGAGAGAATCTCAAGGTGATACCTCAATTGGGCCGGCGAATCCAGGTTCTGGGCCCGAGATCCCTGCCTGGCTTCCTTTAGAGCCGTATTGCCTCACTTGGCAGCAGCATACGACATCTGCCTCAGCGTCCTTCGCCAGCAGATCCACCACCTTTCCTTTGCCCTCTTCTTCCCACTGCACGAGGAGCACTAAGGTCACCGTGTTCCCTCCGCGCCTCGCCATGGGAAGGCAGCAGTCACCTTTGGGCAAAGAGGAAGCTGCTGGATTAGAGTCCAGGAACGTCGTGGCTCAGGTGAGGCAAAGCGGACAAGAAAGAGAAATGGCGGGCAAAGAGTGCCCGAACTGAACTTCTCTGCTGCCACAAGCCACATGCGGTAGAAGAAGGAGCCAGAGGTCGACCCCGCCCCTCTCCACCGCCACCCCCTGTCCACCGCTCACCCCTGTCCACAGCTACCCCCTCCAC
>NW_026003096.1:0-2206 GCF_001458135.2 Marmota marmota marmota | reverse complement strand
AGTTCATAACCCACTTGAATCAAAGTGTGAAATATGATATATCAAGAACTATGTAATGTTTTGAACAACCAACAATAAAAAATTTAAAAAAAAAAGAGTACTGCTAGTGAATAGCAAGAAGCTACATCTCTCTGCAAAACAAAAAGTATCTATCTCTTCTATTATATTATTTTTTTAACTTAAGGTCTTTCCTTCCCAAATTTACCTTTATTAGGAACTTTGGATGAAAATGCAAAGCTCACATTTTTTCCTCTGCTAAATAAATACCATGGATTTTTCAGTGGGTATTATTAAATTTATATGTTTCCTAGAAATTTTTCCATACTAAATTTAATTGTAAGTATTGCCTTCATAAATAGAAAATAGATTTTCTTAGGCTCAGGAAATATATTAACAATTATTTTTTAGGTCTCAAGTATAATTTCTGCTGCTAATAATCAAATCATAGAAGCTTTAAAATAAGAGATGAAATCAGCCATTTATAGTAATGATGATCAAAGAGACCTGGGTGCCCTTAGGAAAGCAGAAATGAACTGAAGTTGCAACTAAGAATATCTAGACTATCTATATACAAGTACAGTTGCATTTTAATCTCTAAAACAAAAAAAAAAGAATTTTCAAGATGGCCTTTCTGAAAGATGTTTCCACATCTGCCATTGAAGTATATGTGTAATATTCTGGGGTCTAGTGGCCCCAAAGCACAGAGCATCTTGACCCATTTACTTGGGACTGAATATCACAAAACCCATTCTCCTGATCCTATCCCAGGTTCACTGAACAAACTTCTAGTCATAATTGGACTGCGTGAGAAAATTTGCCACAGAGAGAAAATGTATTGATCAACAAACATGATTTCTGGATTCTCTTGATACATTCAGTTCTCAATGTAAATTAATAAATTAGTTTTTATTTTGGTTTTGATTTATCCATCTCTATTATTTTATTCTGTGCAAGTCTGCCCTCTGGCACAGATTTGTTCTTGGTCAGTTGACAAACAATATTTTTAAGCCTGTCATGCCAGGGTCATACTCAGGAGTGGTTGAATTCTCTATGGTAACCTGACCTAAGTGTGTGCTTTTCCAATCAAGAAATTAATGGCCTGGTCATTTTATGTCCAATCTGTTATTTTTTTCCTCTCTTCCATCTCTATGGCTTTGACTAAGCATATATCTCTGTGCCTGCTTTTGAGTGTAAAGTTTCCAAGCAGTGTGATCATGCAGAATTATGCGCATAGGTTACATGTATCAATGCTTTTAGGGAGGACAGTTGTGAAGATGGGCTACAATGCCCTAGCCAGTTACTACTAGCCATGTGCTGCCTCTTTCATGCATCCTAGTATACTATGTTATTATTTTTCTATCACTTGAAAAAATATTGGGAAGTACTTACTTAGTCACTGTTCAATCACTTAGTAGATCCACATTGTTTTCATCAAAATAAGAAACACACTATGACCTTCAAGTCATTTCACAAATTTTCTCTTTTCTACTCACCCAACATTATCTCTAGACAAAATACAGGCATATCACCCACCCTTGTTGGTTAGCCAGACTATATCCTGAATATACATTCATTTTCTCCCTAACTGCGATCCTCAGATCAAATGACTTTCCACTATGAATAACTGCTTTACTTCTGGGAACACTTAATTTGAGAAAGTTTCCCTAATGAAACTAAACCACAGGTTACTTTACAGCATAAGTAACCAGCTTAATTGTAAGTTGTACCCCAACATCCATTCTCTTATACTTAAAAAATAAGAAAAGTTTACGTAGGCACCCCTCCCCAAACAAAAATCACATCTCCAAGTCTTCTGACCATTGGAGTTTGAGTAACAGTAATGTTTTACTTATTAAAAATTAAGTCTACCTTAAGGGATAACCTTTCTTCCTCTGCCCTTCCCCAGTAATCCCCTGCCAATGACCAAACAAAAGATCAAGGGTGGCACTAATGATGTTTAAAGAAAAAAACAAGCTGTTCGTGCAGCCAAAGTGGACAGGAATATGGAGTAATTATCCAGTGAGTTTAGATTAAAGTTTCAATTAGTCCATACTCTGAGAGGTCAACTCTAGTTCATTATGCAGGTACTCCGGTCCCCGGTGCATCAATCTGGGTGAACCAGAGGACAGGGATTTAGAAATAATGCTGGAAATAAAGAACAGGCTGGTTAAAAAAAAAAAAAAAAAGGGCCAATAGTTAGATAAAC
>NW_026003095.1:0-2206 GCF_001458135.2 Marmota marmota marmota | reverse complement strand
TATATATATATATTCCATTTTTGCTGCATCCCACGTTTATATGCTGTCTTTATTCATTTATTTATTTATTTAGTAATTGGAATTAAAATCAGGGTTGCTTAACCACTGAGAAATATCCACAGATCTATCTATCTATCTATCTATCTATCTATCTATCTATCTATATCATTTAGAGACTGGGTCTCAGTTGCTTAGGGCCTTGCTAAGTTGCTGAGGTTGGCTTTGAACTCAAGATCCCGCCTCAGTCTCCTGAGGTGCTGGGATTACAGGTGTGCACCATTGTGCCTGATTTCATTTTTTTAAATAAAGATTTTTCTTTTATTTTTATTAATTTAATTGTTACTTTATATTATACATAATATTAAGATTAATTGTGATATAGTCATACACACTCATTACATAATTTGGTCATTTTTATTCCCAGTACATTCCCCTTTCACTTTCCTCCTCCTTCCCCCAGATTCTTTACCTCTACTCCTCTATTTTCTTTTTTTTATTTAATTGATTTTTTTAAAAAAATACATGACAGGGCTGGGGTTGTGGCTCAGAGGTAGAGAGCTCACCTAGCATGCGTGAGGCATGGGGTTCGATCCTCAGCACCACATACAAAAATAAAGTGAAGATATTATGTCCACCTATAACTAAAAATAAATATTAAAAAAATACATGACAGCAGAATGCATTACAATTCTTATTACACATATAGAGCACAATTTTTCATATCCTTGTATATAAAGTATGTTCATGCCAATTCATGTCTTTATATATGTACTTTGTGTTTTTTTGCATTCCATTTCTTAGTACACATATATAACACAATTTTTCATATCTCTGGTTGTATATAAAGTATATTGACACCCAATTCGAGTCTTCATACATGTACTTTGGATAAGGATGTCCATCACATTCCACCATCCTTACTAATCCCCTGCCCTCTCTCTCCCCCTCCCACCCCTCTGCCCTATCTAGAATTCATCTATTCCTCTCATGCTTCCCTCCCTACCCCACTATGAGTCAGCCTCCTTTTATCAGAGAAAACATTCAGCATTTGTTTTTTGGGATTAGCTAACTTCACTTAGCATTATCTTCTCCAACTGCATCCATTTACCTGAAAATGCCATGATTTTATTCTCTTTTATTGCTGAGTAAAATTCCATTGTGTATATATGCCACATTTTTTCATCCATTCATCCACTGAAGGGCATCTAGTTTGGCTCCACAGTTTAGCTATTGTGAATTGTGCTGCTATAAACATTGATGTATCAATTTCTAGTTTTACATCAATAAAGCCAGAGAAGATACATGGTATGAATTTTAAACATTTATTGTTGTATTCATTTTTTAACCCAATGCACTTTATATTGGAGAATATTCCATGTGATTATGATAATTATGTGTACTATGCAGCTATAGAATACGAATTCCAACATTTAGTTGTTATTCTTGTTCATTTTTTGCTGAATGATCTGCTCACTGCTGAAAGTGGGATGTTGAAGTTCTCAATTTTTATGAGAGTTTATTGGAGTCTATTTCTTCATCTAGAGTCAATAATACTATTTTATATAATTCTGTGATTTAAGACTATATGTATACCTACTTACAATTGCTATTTCCTCTTATTGAATTGATTCCTTGATAATTATATGATGACCTTCTTTGTCTCTTTTTAAAGGTTTTGGCTTGAAGTCCATTTTATTGAATAGAAGTGTAGCTATTTCTGCTTGCTTTTGGTTTCTGTTTGCATATATTATCTCTTTCCATTCCTTCACTTTCAGTCTTTGGATGTCTTTACTAGTGAAGTGGGTTTTGTGTAGGCTTGTCATCATTCACTGTATTTTTAAAATCTATTAAGCCAGTCTAAATCAGCAATTTAAAATGACAATTTCAATCTGATCATAATTTCATGTGTCTTCTCTTTTTCATACCTTTATTTATTTTTTTAAATTTTTATGTGGTGCTGAGGATTAAACTCAGTGCCTCACATTTGCTAAGCAAGTCTCTACAACTAAGCTACAACCCCAGCCCTCATGTGTTTTCTTAATGGTATTTATCATCCTCCTTTCACTTTCAATTCTAAGAAAGAATATAGTGATGATGATCATTTATTGTCTTGGAAAGTTTTTATTTCTCCTTAATCTTTCTTCCTTCCTTCCTTCCTTCCTTCCTTCCTTCCTTCCTTCCTTCCTTCATTTCTCTCTCTCTCTCT
>NW_026003094.1:0-2206 GCF_001458135.2 Marmota marmota marmota | reverse complement strand
AAAAAAAAAGAAAGTAATCTGGGTATATTATTTTCAAGGACTACAATAACCAAGTAGCACCAACTGAATGGTTTGAAACAACATATTTTTTTTTTTTTTACTTTTTTATGTGGTGCTGAGGATTGAACCCAGTGCCTCACACAAGCTAGGCAAGTGCTCTACCTCTGAGCCACAACCCCAGCTTAGATTTAGTATCTTAAAGTGTGAAATCATGATGTTATCAGGGTTGTGCTCCTTCTGAACATGCAGGGGAGAAATCTTCCTTGCATCTTCCTAGCTTCTGCCCCTGAATGGGCAATTCTCTTCATTCCTTGCTTTTTTAAAAATTTTTATTGTTGGTTGTTCAAAACATTACATAGTTCTTGACATATCATATTTCACACTTTGATTCAAGTGGGTTTCCTTGCTTTGTTGCTATAACATTTCAATCTCTATCTCCTTTGTCCCCTGACAGTCTCTCTTGTGTGTCTTTGCCTCTTTTCTTCTTACAAGAACATTAGTCCTATTGCATTAGGCATCCACTCTACTCCAGAATGTTTTCCTCGTAACTTAAAGAATTGTATCTGTACCAATTTCCGAATAAGGTCACATTATGAAGCACAGTATGTTAGGACATAAACATATCTTTTGGGGGAATGCAAGTCAATCATTAGTCATAGATACTGAATTACACTAGACAATTGATATTTCTTACTGAACTTTGAAAGTATAAAGGGTCCCTATCTTGCTATTGTCAAGTTATAATATTTATGATGATATATAACTGTTACATGTTTAGTGGAAATCATTCTTTGAATTTCTGTATTTTCTCAGGATATTGTTATTTGACAAGACACCCTCTTAGAATGCTGAATAGTAGCAGCAGTCCATGGATCCCAGTCAACCATGTAACAGTAAAGGTAAACAACTGACACTTTACAGAGTCCTATGTTGCTCAACTAGCATGGTCAGTAGGTTAGGTATTTAGAATTTTCATCTTATGAGATTCTCCTCAATTTATATTTTTATGATATAAATTAATTATAAGTAAGAAGTATTTGTATAATCAATTAGTCGTTTTGCATGTTTCCATTCTTGGTGTTAAAAAGTGAATTATAATTCTTGTCATTCATATTTGGATTACATGTGTTTTTCTACTCTGACTACTTTTAATTTTTCCCCTCATTGTTGTTCTGTAATTTCACAGTGATTTGGATAAGTATAGATTACTCTTTCTGTTTTTCCCCCAACTCCAGATCTGTTGGCACAGAATGGCTGAATTTCATTGAGACTAGAAAATTCTCACCAGATATTCTTTTGAATAATGCCTCTTACCCATTGTATCATTTTTAAAGAAAAATGAGACAATAAAACATAATGTACTTGAATGAATGACTGTCCTCCTTTTTGTCCCTCAAACCTAGCTTAATTAGGGGATGAATGAGAGCTAACTCAGGCCAGAAAATTCGGATACAACTTATCTTAAAAGATACTGGATTTCTCTTATGGAGACTGGGAGCTAAGACAAATTAGTGTTTCTGTAGGAAACTACTTTCTTGCATGTACCTCAGGACAATTGTTCCTTAGAAGGGTCATCACATAAGCAAGCTAATACTAATGATGTCAGTGCTTCTGCAGCCTGACATATAAAACCCCTTTTTGACTAGGGTGAACACAAAACTGAGGGCACTGTTCAAAAGACAGCACTCACTGGCTCAGTTGGCTGCCAGTGGACAAAACACCTTGAGGGAGAGCAGGTGCTTCATGGAGAAGAATACTGAGGGATGGAGGTGCTGTTGGTTCTGTCAATCACCTCTGAGCTCTTCCTGGAGTAGTCACTGATCCCTTGTAATCACTCCCCAATGAGCCAGGTGTCTCCCAAGATGTCTCTAGGTACTTTCTTTGGCCTGTCTGCAATCTAACACACTGCCGTGGCACAACTGGGCTGTAGACCAGAGACCCATCCTCTTCTAACGTTTTTGGAAACCTATTTAGATGTGTTTTGAGACATTTCTTTCTTTCTTCCTTTTATTATTATTTAATAATGTTACCCAATATTCTCATGTCCCAAGTCAAAAGGGATAGAAATATATTTCAAGGGCTAACTGTGGCATCAGAATTTATTTTGCTAAGGATATATACTTAGTAGTTTTTGGTCTACCACAAATACCATAATTTAATACCTGCATACACATAATATATTAAACATATTTTATATATATATATA
>NW_026003093.1:0-2206 GCF_001458135.2 Marmota marmota marmota | reverse complement strand
TCTCACCTCAATGCTAAGCCTAAAACTCAACCTAACACTAGCTCTAACCCTGATTCTAATCCATAATCTAGCCATAACCGTACCCCTAGCTCTAAAACAAAATCAACATATACCCCTAACCCTTAACCTAAACCCAAACCTAACCATACAACTACTACTCACTTTAGCCCTAATGCAAGTTCTAATCATAACCCTAAAACTAACCCTGACTCGGAAACTAACCCTAACAGTAGCCCTTGCTCTAAACATCACACTAACCCTAAACCTAAACATAACACTGGACCAAGCCCTAACCCTAAACCTAAAACTAGCACTAATTGCAACAGTAGTTCATACATTACCATAACCGTAATCCTAGCCCTAAACAAACCCCAAACTAAGCCCCTATCCGAGCCTTAACCCTGGCTTTAAACCTAACCCTAAACCTAACTGTAAACCAGAACATAGCCCTAAACTTTATTCTAAACCTAGCCAAAATTCTAACAATAACGCTAGCCCTATCACTTGCTCTAACCCTATCCATTACCCTAACCATAACCATAAATCTAATGGTAACCCTACGCCTAACCCTAAACTTATTCCTAACCCTAACCTATTTCATTAACCTAAACCTAACCTAAACACTAAACCTAAGCCTATCATTACCCTAAATCTAAACCAAATGCTAATTCAAGCACTAACACTAAACCTAAACCCAACCCAAACCCTAACTCTGCCCCTTCCCATGATAATATACCTATCTCTAACCCTGACCCTACCCCTAAAACTAATCCATATAATAGATCTAGCCATAAACCCAATCCTAAAACAATCGCTAGCAATAATCCTAGACCTGACATTTGCCCTAGCCATAATTCTAGCCCTAAACTTAACACAATACAAACCATAACTCTAACCCTAACCCTAGCCCTAATACTATCCATAACTCTAGCCCTAAATTTAGCTCTAATCCTATCAATTACACTAAATGAACCCTAATTATAATGCTAACCATAGGCCTAAATCTAAACTTATTTCTAACTCTAACCCTATCCATTATGCTACATCTAACCTGAACCTTAAACCAAAACCTATAATTACCCTAACCCAAACCCTAATGCTAATTTGAGCACTAACCCTAAACCCTAACCTAAACAAAATCATAAATCTGACCCT
Organism: Marmota marmota marmota; assembly: GCF_001458135.2. Taxonomy (NCBI): domain Eukaryota; kingdom Metazoa; phylum Chordata; class Mammalia; order Rodentia; family Sciuridae; genus Marmota; species Marmota marmota. The sequence continues at coordinate 1,051 of NW_026003093.1, read as the reverse complement.
GACCCTAATAATACACCTAGATCTAAATTTGACCTTTACCTGTAACCTAACACTTACACTAAACATAGCCATAAACCTAACCCTAAAATTATCCCTAACCATAACCCTAGACCCGACATTTGCCCTAAGACTAATCCTAGCCTTTATCCTAATACAAACCCTAGCCCTCATCTTTGCCCTAAACCTAGGCTTAATTATAACTCTAATGAACGCCTAGCCCTAAGCCTAATTCTAACCTTTACCCTATCCCTATCCCTAGCTCTAATCCCATCGTTTACAGCAAAACTAACCCTAAGCCTAATGCTAACCCTTGGCCTAACCCTAATCCTTAGCCTAACTCAAACCCTCACCCTATTAGTAGTCCTAAACCTAGCCCTCATTCTAGCTGTAACCATAAACCAAACACTAAACCTAACCCTGACACTTATTCTGACCCTATCGGTAACCATGTGTATAAACCTGACTCAAACCATAAACCAAACCCTAACACTAGCACTAGCAATAAACCTATACCTAAACCTAACTCTAACACTAGCCATAGACCTAAACCTAATCCTAACTCTAGCCATATCTCTAGCCCTGGACCTAAACAAAAACCTAGCCCTAGCCCTAGTTATAAACCTTCACTTAACAAAAACATTAAACCTACCCCTATACCTAACTCTAGTGATAATTCTGGGTTTAACCCTAACCCAACTATAACCCGAACACTGACCCTGACCCTAACACTAACCTTAGCTCTAAACATCATGCTAACGGTAACCCTAACCCTAACACTTGATCTAGCCATAACACTTATCCAAAAAGTAGCCCTAATAATAACCCTAGTTTATACATTAATTGTATTCCTAACACTGGCCCCAACCTAAACCAAAACCTGGCCCTAAGCTGAGTGCTAACCATAGTTTTAACCCTAATCCTAAAACTAGCCCTAATCCATATCCTAACCCTAGAACTAACCCTAGCTTTTACCCTATCAATTACCTTAATCTAAACCCTAAACAAAATACTAACCCTAGTCATAACCCCAATCCTTATCCTAACCCAAAAT
>NW_026003092.1:0-2206 GCF_001458135.2 Marmota marmota marmota | reverse complement strand
GGGCATGGTGGCACACACCTATAATTCCAGCAGCTTGGGAGGTTGAGACTGGAGGATCACAAGTTCAAGGCCAGCCTCAGCAATGGCGAGGTGCTAAGCAACTCAGTGAGACCCTGTCCCTAAATAAGACACAAAATAAGGCTGGGGATATGGCTCCGTGGTCGAGTGTGCCTGAGTTCAATCCCCAGTTCCACACCGCCCACTCCAAAAAAAAAGAAGGATGTCGCACTAGACAGTTACTTGAGATATAAACAAACTTTCATTGTAGCAAGCCATTGTGATTTAGGGATTATATCATGTTGTAACTGAACAAATGCAAGAGATTAATGAAAAATATATTACTTTAAATAGTATGCTCAGATTATGTAAGGAATGATTATGGATTTAGGATACATAAAGAATGGAAACTACATCAGTCAGGATCTACATAGATACTATTAAGGGTAAAACAGAATAGTTACCATAGAGAGATAAGTTAGACAGCTTACTATGAGTAGATTCCCAAAATAAAAGACAAAATGCATTTTCTAGAGGGAATAAGCTCATCCCAAGGTATAATCCCACAGATTTTGCATCAAGCAACAACAGTGAGAGTTGCAGCAACTGGTCTTAAAATCCATGAAATAAATATAAGGCATATGCTCAGGAATATAAAGCAAACAGACAGTGTTAACAAAGACATTTGGAGAATATTATCTACAGAATAAATTATATATTATCAGAGTTCCTGCAAAGGTCTGGACCAGAAATATCCAATTTATTCCACAAAGTGTTAACATGGAAGGTAACAAGGAACAAAGATTAAGATATTTAAAAACCTGAAAGTGAAAAGCAGGAATAGAAGTGTTGCCATGTAGTAGATAAAAAATCCTGCCTAAACATTTCTCTGAGAATTAGAAGAACACATATGAGTCAGCTGCCTCCATGAAGGAAAAATTTACAGCAGAGATATGGGAGGAGTCAAAAGTAGAATTGAAGAAATAAAAAATGAACTGGTAGAACCCTTAGAAGAAATCAAGAGATATTACCAAGTGCAGGCACTGTAGGAAACACAGTAAGGTATGTAGAGGAAGGAATGTAGAAGAGCAACCAATATGAATGAACACAAAAGAAAGCTAAAGATACTTAGAGTCTTAAAGGTAGCAGCAAATGACACACAGAATATTTTAAACTGGCCTCCCCATAGAAGAGGCCATAATAAAATATTTTTAAAGGTCTCCCCATAATACAAATATTAGAACAGAAAAAAAATGCATGAAGATATAATTGAAGGCCATGTTCCTAAATATATACCACATGCTAGTAAAAGTTGACTCAGTGGTCAGTCTGGGATGCACTCTACTGAAAGGTTCCATTTCAATGAGAGAGCAAACAGACAAACACACATACATACGCCCTCTTTAAAACCTTTAGATGATCCTAACATTTTATTAGGAATATTCAAAAGCAGAAGGGCCATAGACTAGATTAGACTAAATGAAAGGCAATATCGTAATACCTATTAATGTTTAAAGAAACATGACCTAAGGACTATTTACCCAGTCACAGAGTCTCCTTTGTAAATTATCTACAAAAAGATACTTTTGAATATCGAAGAACTCAGGATATATTTCCCCATGAGTCCTACCATAGAAAAACAAAACCTTTCTTTTTTTGGCCTGCATGTGTTATTTTCTTTGTTCATTTTTATTTGTGTATTGGTGTTGGAGAAACAGTCCAGTTATATCACCCAGGCTGCTCTTGAACTCCAGAATCCTCCTGCCTCAGCCTCTGGAGTAGGTAAGACTATATGTGTATACCAACACACCTAGCTAAAGAAAAGTATTAGATGATCTTTACTCAAAGAGAGATTGGATAAATCCCTGCAAAAAAAAATAATAAAAATAATAAAGGATTATTGGTATTACACATTTTTATCTGAGGTATTAAGACTAAAATGGAACCATGCATGATGGTGACTGGTCACAATTCACATCAAGACAGAAATAATATGACTAATTAAAATTAGAACAAATGTCATGGTTTAGATATCAGTGTCACCATAAGTTCATGTGTGAGATAAGGCAAGAATGTTCAGGGGATAAATGATTAGGTTATGAGCAAAAAAGACCTAATCAGTGGATTGATCCACTGATCTGAATAAACTGGGTGGTAACTATAGGCACGTAGGATGTGACTGGAGAAGGTAAGACTCTGGAGGCATGAC
>NW_026003091.1:0-2206 GCF_001458135.2 Marmota marmota marmota | reverse complement strand
AGCCACAGAGCTGCTACAGGTCCACCTTTTCTGGAACCACAGGCAGTTGGTATCTCCCAGTGTGTAGCCCTCCATGTGGCTTCTTCCACTTAGCAACATGCACATAGGTCCCTCTGTGTGTCTTTGTAACGGGATCACTCTGTCTCTTTGTATTGCTCAGGAGTATTTCCTGGTCTGGATCTACCACAGTTTGTTTACCCCTCACCCACTGAAGGGCGTCTTACTAGAGCCCAGCTGGGGGCGGTTCTAAAGCTGCCATGAACATCTGTGTGCAGGTTTTTGTGTGATAGGAGCTTTCAGCTCAGTAGGCTGGGCATCAAGGGGCACCGCTGCCAGCTCACAGGGACTGACCATGCTCAAGTGCGAGAAGCTGCACCTCATTCCTGGCAGCAGTGAATGAGGACCCCCCGGCTGCATGCCCGCGCACTCCGTGCCCACCGAGTGGGGCCTAGGGCGCGTGACTGATGCACAGTGCCAGGGTCAGGAGGCGGCAATCTTATCTGTCGCCAGCACGTCTTCTTGTCTATTGAGGTGTCTGTTTGGCTCTTCTTTAAACTGGGCTTTTTTCTTATGGCTTAGTTTTAAGAGTTTCTTGAATATTTGGACACAAGCTCATGAACATCTATGTGCTTTGCACATATTTTCCCCCAGGATGTGGCTTGTCTTTTCACTCTATTAATAGTATATTTGGCAAAAAAAAAAAAAAAAAAAAAATTTTAAATTTTAGTAAAGTCCAGTTTCTGAGATATAGAAAGTCCAGTGATCCGTTTTCAGAATATGAGTATTTAGCCTTAAATGTAATATTGGGATGTAGGAAAAACAGCAGTAGGGGAGAACAGGACGGAAAGTTACAAGCAGTTAATGCCTGAGTGTGACTGATTCACAGCCCTGTGACAAACAGGAGGTGGGGGAGGACTGACCTGGTCAAGGAAGATCAAGGCACAGTGCACTTCCCCAGGGCACAAAGGGAGGCGGGGACAGCCAAAAGAATGTTTCTTCAAGTGACCCAACCAGGAGATAATAAGACCTAGGGGACATTGGAGAAGACCACGCACCTTGTGGTCAACCAGCAAGGCATAAGGGGCGGGACTTGTGCACTAGGGAGTGAGCACTGACTGAGACTGGTCTGGATGTGCCTGCTCTCTGACATCCGCTCTGGCAGGACCGCCATTAGTAGCCTCACTTCTCTGTGCCTGTGGTCTCAGTCCACTCTTTGGATTTGGACAAGTGAGCATGTTTCTTACACACTTACCTTGGAGGGGGGACACTGAGAATTTAACTGAGGAGTGCTGCATTCAGTTTAGAACAGATAGGAACCGGGGGAACAGAGACCCAGAATCTGGGAATTCAGAAACTGAATTTCCATTCAGTTCAGTAACCTGAACTGAATCCCCAGCCCTTTTATTTCAAGACAGAATCTCTCTAAGTTGTCCCAGTTGGCCTTGGACTTGACATCCAACTTCCTCAGACTCTTGAGTTGCTGGGATTGAGCTGGGCGCCACTAAACCAGGATCCATGCTATATCATATATATTCTTTGTGGGGCTGAGGGTGTAGCTCACTTCATAGAGTGCTTACCTTGCATGCACAAGGCTCTGAGTCAATCTCCATCACCAAAAACAAAAAATATATATATTTTCTTATTGCATCGTACTTTATGCTGCACCTGAAATCTCCTCTCAAACCACAGGAGGCCCAAATTACTCCTGTGTCAATATCCTATATACCTATGTCTTATAGACCTATGTCTTACATATGCTCAGATTCATCTTATAAAAGTTGTCAACTCTGGCCTAGATTAATTTTTTAAATTTTCTTGTAGTTGTAAATGGACAGAATGCCTCTATTTGATTTATTTTTATATGGTAATGAGGATCGAACCCAGGGCCTCATGCATGCTAGGCAGCTCACTGCCACAGAGCTACAGCTACAGCCCTAGATTCATGATTTAATGTAGGTGTCTACTTGCTCAATTTCAACCATTTAGGAAAGACAGTACTATCTCTGTCTTGATGGTGTCCCTCCGAATCAAAGTTCAGAAGTCTTGGTGTCAACAGTTATATGGGTCTCTGTTTCTGCTTTTTATGCATGTGGTAAAACTCTGTGGATCGGTACTGAGACCTCATGGGGATTATGGGTGTCTGCTCCCCCGTGTCCTCTCTGTTCTGCTCTCTGTGGCTGAGTGGTGAGTCCTGTGAGGTTCTGGG
>NW_026003090.1:0-2207 GCF_001458135.2 Marmota marmota marmota | reverse complement strand
GATTGGATGATTCTTCTCCTCATCATTGTGGATTGTATTTTTCCTGTTTCTTTGCATGCCTGGTAAGCTTTGATTGGATGCCATACATTATGAATTACTATTCTTAATATTTTGTATACAGTTAAGTTACTGGAAACAATTTGATTCTCTTGGGTCTGAATATTTGTTAGGTATGACATAAATTGTAATAGTCAGTCTGAGGTAACACCCTTCTGATTATTCTACCCAACTTCCTTAGATAGTTTTTTCCAGGTGCTTTTCTGGTCCCTGTGTTAGGACCTGTTCCTTCTAATCACTTAAGATTGTTTCTCTGACTTGCTAAGCAGTTTCATCACACTTATGTGCTGATCAATACCCTGCTGAACACTCAGAGAGCCTTTCACAGATTTCCAGAATTGTGTCTCAATGTAGCAACCTTCTTTTGGTACTCCACCCTGTGAATTCTAGTCACTTTGGTTTTCCTGGAATCTCAGCACCATCTCTCAATTCATGGTATCCTCTGGTTCTGCCTGACTTCCCTTCTTTGTCATGGCTTGGGAATCTCTTAACATAGTAAAAGCTTGGGACAACTAAAGAGATCATAGCATTTGTTCCTTATGTTTCCAGAATTATTCTTTGTTGCTTGATCTTCAATGTTGCTTGATCTTCAAATTTTATCTGTTTGTGGGTTTTTTTTTTTCATATTTATTTTAGTTGTTTCAGTTGGGAAGGTGAAGCCAGTACCTATATAAAGCTATCATAGCTAGATGTAAAAATCATTTGCTTTTCTTTTTCTTTTTATGGTGCTGGGGATTGAACACATGGCCTCATATATGGTAGGCAAGTGCTCTACCACTGGGCTACATATCCCTTTTCTCATTTGCTTATTTTTTTAATAGCAGAATGCATAATGAAATAAATTTTAAAAGTTAACTATAAAAGAGAGTAACAACATCAGGGTAGACAGAACTGGGACAAAAGCTAGAGTTCTTTCAAAATCAGGCAGGAGAATCACAAGTTCAAAGCTAGCCTCAGCAACTTAGCAAGTCCCTACGCAACTTAGTGAGAACTATCTCTAAATAAAAAATAAAGAGGCTAGGTATGTGGCTCAGTGGATAGGAGCCCTGGGTTCAATCACCAGTACCAAAAAACAGAAACAACTTATTTTTACAAATTAACTTTGGCTCTTCTAAATATTTAAATAATTGTAAAATAAACAAAAAAATCTTAAAAAGTAACACCTAAATATTGAAAGCAAAAATGAAACAACCTGTTATATCAAGTTGGTGACAAACCACAGAAATGAATTATTTCAAACACACCTTAGTGGGATATAGCTTAAAGACAAGAGAATTTCATTTCATTTCAGGAATACATTCCTGAAAGTATTTTAAATAACATAAATATAGTCGTGTGTTGCTTAATGATGGGAATAAATCCTGAGAAACACATCTTAGGCAATTTCAGTGTGCAAACATCATTGAGTATACTTATACAAACCTAGAAAATATAGCCATTTCCACACATAGGTATTCATATATGGTGGTATATCATCGCTTTGGGGATAAAGACCTATAAGATATTATTATACTGAATACTGTAGACAATTGTAACATTGTAAATATTTATATATCTAAACATATCAAAACACAGAAAAGATATTAAAAATACTAGGTGACAAGAATTTTTTAGCTCCATTATTATGCACTAATGACCAAAATGTCATTAAGTGGCACAAGACTGTAAACAATTATATTGATGTCATTGAAAACTGGAATTCCAACATCAGAGAAAGAAAACACAAATCTAAGATAGATGAAGTGAAGTAAAATCTCTCTAGCATCCTGAATTTTCATGGGAATTATCTAAATGACATGATGAAAAATCCCCACATATTTCTGAGCTTTGTTCACTAAAAAGGCCTATACAAATGACAGTCAATTTGAGCAATAAGCAATCCTAGTACTTGGAATGTAGCCTCTAAATATCATTTCCTATTGAAAGGAACCAAAGTTCTTTTAGAGAAATAATTCCTTCAAGGTCTGGACAGGAAATGTTTAAGATGAACTTGGAACATCTCATACTTCAAAAGCAAGGGAAATAGGTAACAATGACCACTAGATGGTGGCAAAGGGTCCCAGGAGCCAAGATAAAGAGGCTTCTACAAGGCAAAAGGGGGAGAAATTGAGCATCAGGTAAGAACAATTACTATTCCTAATTGGATTACA
>NW_026003089.1:0-2207 GCF_001458135.2 Marmota marmota marmota | reverse complement strand
ATATATATTGCAGATAGATCCCAGAGCCTTATGCATGTTAAGCACATTCTTTACATATTAGTGACACCCTCAGTCCCTACCTATAATTTAGTAATAATAGCTGCTGAGCACAGTGACACACAACTACAATTCCAGTTACTAGCAAGGCTGAGACAGGAGTATCACAAGCTGGGGGCCAGGCTCCACAACTTAACAAGATCCTCCACTACTTAGTGAGAATTTGTTTCAAAAATAGAAGAAAGAAAAAAGACTGAGGGTATAGCTAAGTGGTATGGCATCCCTTATTCCAATACCCAATACCAAAAAGTAATAATATCTTACATATTAATATTACTCTAGGTGAATGATATTGCTACATTACTATACTACTTCATTTGAATATAATTACAACCAGAGAACTTTATTTTTGATTCTCATGCTACAATTTTAAAAGTTGAAGTTTAATTTTAATTACATGAGTATAAATAATTTTTAAAAAAGTATTTAAATCTAAAGTCTCTAACCTAATAGTAATGCTTTTTTTATGCCATACTGCCCTAAATTTTTTTTGCACTCTATTTTCCCATCCTCTCTGGAAGAAAACCAAGATTAAAATATGCCAGGTATAAAGTATAATCTCATGTCTATTTTATTTTAGCATTGCTTTTTCCTATTTGATCTAATTTGTCAGAAAAACAATTTGATGAAGGAATATTAAAAATGAAATGGCTGGGATAATTTACATTAATGACATATTTAAGTTATATTTTCAGTAAGAAAATAATCATATTTTTCTTTCAATATAAATGATTCTATTTTAATGGACAATTTGGTTATAGTGTTGCATTTATTTAAAAAATGAAAAAATCAATAAATTAAGTCTGAACCAGTGATTGCCTGAAAAGAACTTTAATTCTGAGGTTGTCATTTGCTTGAGTACTTCAGAGTCCCATTTACTCTAATCTCTTCATATTTAAAAATGAGTAACTATGCAGGAAAATGGAAAACTACAACTGCTGACAAATCAACAATTAATATATTCATGATATGAACCCAGAGCTATAATGACTTTAAGCTGTTAGTATGTTCAGAGATGTAACTAATGCAGTTGAACTTCACAAATATTCTTGTCTTTAAATAATCAAGCTAATTATTTAAAAAGTACAAGTGGGGTTCTACTTACAGAAAACTACATAAGTGGAGAATATTATATTTAATTTTATTTTGCCCAAAGATATTTTGACAGATTGTTAATATCTTATGAACATATTACATAGAATAAAAATATAATTTCAGACTGCAGAAAGTGGAAATGGGGACAGAAATCTTATTAACCTTGGATAAATACTAAAGGTGAATAGTAGGTTTATTTCAGCAAGCCGTGCCAAATAAAGAAACGAATGTGGGTAAGTAATCCCAGCCATCTTTCCTTAATATTCTGCCTGTAATTAGCTATGGAAATTTAATAACTCATTGAATATCTTTGCATTACACTCCTAGCACCTGGGAAATAAAAGAGTCATATTGAATGTATGGTTCTCCACAGGGACAACTTTGCTTCCCTAGGGGACATCTGAAAGCGACTAATGACATTTTTTGGTATCACAACTGTGGGAAGGAGGTTGTGGTTGGTGACACTGGTATTTAGTAGCAAAATGTTACTAAATGTGATAGAAGACCTTCAATGCACAGAACCACCTCACACATTATGGAATTATCAGGTAAAAAGGCAATAGTTTAAAAAATCAGAGGCCCTGGAGTGGGCAGATTTCATGGTTAGCAGATCTGTCATTTTCAGCTGGGTTCTTTAGAGAAAACTGCAAAACATAAGATACAATAAAGGGCTGTTTATCTCTCTATTGATAAGTTTTTTCAAACAAAAAATTTAAAGACTTACTAACTTTGAGTTCAGTGTTACCAGAACTGTCTATAAAAGAGCTTCAAATGAATAGCTTCCTTTATGAAAATACTATGTGAAAACTAATTTTCCATTTTTCAATACAAAGCATTGTCTATTTCTCAGTATTTATGACATTTATCTATCTAGTCTTACTATAATAAACATAACTTGCTTTGCTATGGAATTATAATATGGCCATTATAAACAGCACACACACACACACACACACACACACACACACACACATATATATATATATATATATATATATATATATATATATATATAATTACATTCCACTTCAAATGAATTATAAAACATAAATGAT
>NW_026003088.1:0-2207 GCF_001458135.2 Marmota marmota marmota | reverse complement strand
AAAAAAAAAAAAAAAAAAAGATGTGGCTCGGAGTTAGTGCCCCTGGGTTCAATCCCTTGTATAGGAAAGAAGGGGGGAAAAAAAACGATTTGATCCAGGCTTTACATACAGGATAATACTCCACATGATCTCCACTTTTATACCCGAGGAAACTTAAGGTTTGATGAAGTAAAGCTTGTTGCATTAAATCAAGATCTCACGGTGGCAGAAATGGGACGTAAACCCATCTATTTCCAAGGCAGTAATTACTGACTACAAATACCAGCAAGCTTTGCCGTGCCCCACTGCTCAAAAGGCACCTTCCCCAGGGCGCAGTCCTAGCGGTTATATCCGAAACCCAACCCGAAGCCGCCTCTGCCCACCCGCCAGCCAATAAAAAGGCTGTTGCTAACATGCCTGCTATATTTTTAGCTTTCGGTGCTTGGGTACCAGTGGTGGGCTGAGTCTCGCTGCCGAGGTGGAACCCGCGAACTGGGGAGGGGAGGAGAAAAAAGGGGCGGGTGAAGCGAGGAAAGGCGGAGGGGCGTGTGTATGACGCGCTGCCACTCGCTGACGCACGAGGCAAGTAGTCCCTGGAGGTGTCCCGGGGTGGAGCGCTCTGAATGTGGGGGATGGTCGCTGTCGCCCTCGGGCTCCCTCCCGCCTCCCCGTCTCAGTGGAGTTTGCCCTCCAGCCCGATGTTTCTCTGCTGCTGTCAAGGAGAATACATTTAAACCCCCACGCTGGCGTTCGGTCCTTGCCAAAAAAAGTGATCAAGGAAAATAAAATGCAAACCGTAACTGGAAACTTTCCGATCTCACCACCCCACGTGGGTTCGGAGGCTGCCGTTGGTCCAGAACGGTCAGGAACGAGAATAAAGGCGGAGTATTGGGGAGTGGGCAGAGGAGGGAGTAGACTCCTGCGCAAACATCCCCACCCAGGGCTCCGGACCTCGCCGTCCGGCAGTCCTGTCCGCCTGACCTCACCGGTCACAGACCTCCCTACCCCCTACTCTGCCCCACACTGTCACAAAGAGGCAAAGTGATCTGCACCGCCGAGATCCCGGCAGAGGGAACCCATCCCGGGTTCGGAAAGTCTTGCTCCGCTGCCTGAGGGACCGTCGGGTGTGCGCGCCCGTCGCGCCTATTGTGGGCAGGCGCCACACCACTCCGCGGGGCTATTCCTAGAATTAGCGTGGCTCTCCTAGCCCTCGTAGGGGTCGCAGGCTGGGGAGAGCCAACTGGAGCGTTGGCTGGGGGGCGGCGCTTGCGCGTCTGCGTGGAGCAGGCCCTCTCCCTGCACCGGGAACCTGGTGTCAAGAGGTTACTCAGCTGCTGGCCATCGGCCTCTTCATCCCGCACAGCGTGCCCCAGGCCCCATTCCCCCTCGCCCTCCTCTCGACTTTTCGCGTACGACGACGAGGCGAGCCGCGCTCGGAAAACTCAGGCCAATGCGAGCTCAGGTCCGAAACCTTTCCAGAGCTCAAGAGGTGCCCCTAGATCTCTCACCCAAGGAGGTCGCAACTGGGCGAGCGTGGGGGGACAGGCGCCTAGAGCTGGAGGGGCGCGCCAAGGTAGCCTCGGTGGGAAATAGTTCGGACAAACGTAAACTTGCGTACCGCCGGCGCCCCGGTAGGTGCAGGGTCGGAGGTTAGGGGAGAGCTTCCTGGGGCAAGCTGTGCCCGCCCCACCCCCGACAGCCACCGTCCAGCAGCCGGAGTGAGCGCCCACCGTGTCTCAGCCCGGTGCCTGCCCTCACGGAGCTCCCCGTCTATCTGGGGATGCTCCTTACACGCTAAGCACGAGCTCAGAGAGTGGCTTGGGGCCGCAAGAAAATACGGCACGGCAGTGTTGTGATGGGGAAGGGAAGACAGACAGCCAGGCCGAGGAGGTGGCGACGCGAGAGGGTCTAGAAGAGAGACTCCCCGCAGCCTTTGCCTGCGTCCCACGCCCAGCCGGCTACGGGGCCGGAAGGGTTAAGCCGCGGGCCGGCAGGGAAGTAGTCCCGGCCGGACGCCCAGCCCCGCCCCGCCGGCGGAGGGACGCATCACGCAGGGGTGGGGAAGTCGGATCCGTGCGCAGGGTTGCTAAGGGTGAAACTTTTCATTGACTTTGCTCACTTCTGGCCGGGGCGCGGGAGGGTGCGGGTCGTGGGCGGAGAAAAGCTAGTGGCTCGGGCGACGCGGGGCCAGGAGGGCCAGGTCGTCCGCCGACTACAGCAGTCCGTCC
>NW_026003087.1:0-2207 GCF_001458135.2 Marmota marmota marmota | reverse complement strand
GGGGAGCCAAGTGCGGCAGGAGTACAGATGATTCCTGGAACGTTTCAACAAGATTGGGTGAAAAAAAATTTACTGGGATTTCAATTAACTCGTAGTTCTGTGGACGCTTGGCAAACACTTTCAAATAAAAGTGTATTTTGCTTGTCTCGGCTTAGAGCTTCTGCAAGAGGGAACAAAGCATAAAGAGAGCACTGAAAACTAATGGAGTGTGTCATGGTTTTAGAAGCTAGCACAAACCATTTTAATTTAGAGTTTCAAATCCATCACTCCCTATAGGGGAAAACAAAGTAAAAGCTAAAAATTCAAACTGTTCCTGTAAAGGAATGCTTCAAACTAGAAGAACAAACTTTGGGGAGCCAAGTGCAACTGGACTAGTGCTACTTTATTCAACCAATCATATTGATACATGCCAGGAATGATAGGAACACAGGACACACATTCCCCTTCAAATTGCATTCTTCTATGTTGAAATGTTCGTTTGCAGGAACTCCTTGAATTTTTAAATTTCCTTTTGTTTCCCACTATAGGGACACATGCAGTTGCAATTCAAAAACAAACACGGTTTTTGCCAAAACGTTGAAGCTTGACACACTGAATTAGTTCTCAGTGCGCTCTGCATCCTTTGTTCCCTCTTAAAGTAGCCCTAAGCAGAAGCAAGGACAAAAATCCCTAACCCTAACCCTAAACCTAACTGAACCCTAAACCAAACCCTAACACTGATTCTAAAACTAATCTTAAATCTAACCCTAAACCTAACCCAAACACTAACCATAACATAAACCCTAAACCTAAATTTAAACATAAGACAAAACCTAACCCTAACCCTAAACCTAAGCTAACCCTAACCTTAATACTAACCCATAGGCAAAACCCAAACCTTATTGCTAATCCTAACCATAATCCTATTGCTAAACCTAACCGTAACCTGAAACATAATGTGAAGCCTAAGAGAAACTCTAAACCTAACTCTAACCCAAAGCCTAACACTAGCCCTAAACCTAATCCTTACCCTAACTCTAACCCTAATCATAAGAGTAATTGTAACCCTAACACTAACCCTAACACAAACCCTAACCCTAAGTATAAGCTAAGCTTAACCCTAATACTAACCCATAGGCAAAACTCAACCTTATTGCTAATCCTAAACGTAATCCTATTGCTAAACCTAACTGTAACCTGAAACCTAATGTGAACCTTAAGAGAAACCCTAAACCTAACTCTAACCCAAAGCCTAACACTAACCCTAAACCTAATCCTTACCCTAACTCTAACTCTAATCATAACAGTAATTGTAACCCTAGCCCTAACCCTAACACAAACCCTAAACCTAACACTAATCCTAACACAAACCCTAACCCTAATCATAACCAGAACACTAACCGAAACTATTCTTAACCCTCAACCTAACCTAACCCTAAACATAAACCTAACCCTATAACTAAACTTAACCGTAAACCAAAACCTAACCCTAACACTAACTCAAATCCTAACGCAAACTCTTAGCCTAAATCTAACCCTAACTCAAACCCTAACCCTCATCCTAACCCTAACCCGAATCCTAACTGTGAACGAAACCCTAACCCTAACCCTAACACAAACCCTAAACCAAACCTAACACGAACCCTAAAACTAACCTTAACCCTAACCCTAAAACTAACCCTAACGTTAAAGCTAACCCTAACACAAACTCTAACCATAACCATAATGCTAACCCTAACACTTACCATAAACCTAAACCTAAACCTAACACAAACCCGAACACTAATCCTAACACTAACCCTAAAACTAACCCTAATTCTAAACCTAACCCTAAGCCTATCTCTAACCATAACCTTAAACCTAATCATAACTCTTACCCTAACTCTAACCCTAACGCTAACCGTAACATTATCCTTAAAACTAACCCTAACCCTAGCACTAAACCTAACCCTAACCCTAAACCAAACATGAACCTTAACCCTAACCCAAACACTACCTTAACACTAACCCTAACCCTAAACTTTACCCTAACAGTTACCCTAACACTAAGCCTAACCCTCACCATAACACAAACACTTACACAAATCATAACAAAACCCTAAATTAATACTAACACTAACCCTATCCTAACTCTAACCCTATCTTAGCCCTAACCCTAAAACTAACCCTAAAACTAACCCTAACCCTAACTTAACCCTAACCCTAAATCAATCTCTAACACAAACCTT
>NW_026003086.1:0-2207 GCF_001458135.2 Marmota marmota marmota | reverse complement strand
CATTAGGGAAAGGGTTATGTTTAGCATAGTAGATACAGTTAGAGTTATGTAGGGCTAGGGTTATGGTTAGGATTAGGTCTTGAGATAGGGTTAGGTCTAGAGTTAGCATTAGGGTATGGGTTATGGTTCGGGTAATGGATACAGTTAGAGTTAAGGTTAGAGCTAGACTTATGGTTAGGATTAAGTCTTGAGTTAGTGTTAGGGAATGGGTTAGATCTAGGTTTAGTGTTAGTGTATGTTTAGTGTAAGAGTTAGGTTCTGAGCTATGATTAGGGTTAAAGCAAGGGTTAGTTAGGTTCAGGTTATGTTAGGTTAGGGTTAGGGTTAGGGGAGTAGTTAAGGGTTAGGGTTAGTGTAATAAATTCGGTTAGATGTAGGTTTAGGGTTAGGGATATTGTTTGACATAAGTTTAGAATTAGGGTTAGGTCTATGGTTATGTTTAGATTTATGGTAAGGGATAGGGTTTGAGCTATGGTTAGGGCTATAGCAAGTATTAGTTTAGGGTTAGGTCTAGGGTTAGTTTTCTGTTTAGGGTTAGGATTATGGTTAGAGTTAAGGCTAGGGTTACAATTTGGGTTAAGATTAGGGTTAGGGTAATAGTTAGGTTTAGAGCTAGGGTTAGGGCTAGGGTTAAGGTTAGGATTAAGACCAGGTTTAGGATTAGATTCAGGGATATTCTCAGTTTATGTTTATAGTAAGGGTTAGGTTTTGACCTAGGGTTAGGATTAAGGTGAGGGTTACGTTTGGGTTAAGTCTAGGGTTAGAGTTACGGTTATGCTTAGGGATAAATTAAGGCCTAGGTTTAGCTCTACATTTTGTGTTAGGTTTAGGCCTAGGGATAAGGCTGTGGGCAATGTAAAAGTTAGGGTTATGATTAGTGATAGTTTTAGGGTTAGGGTTATGCCAAGGTTTAGTGTTAGGTTTAGATTTTCAATTAGGATAAGGTTTAGAAGTAGGTATACTGTTAAAGGCAAAGTCATTGTTTGGGTTAGAGTTCAAGTTAGGGTTACATCCAGAATTAGGACTAGGTTTAGGTCTAGGGTAGGGTTAATGTTTGTGTTAGGATAAGGGTTATTTTAGGCCTAGGACTAGGTTTTTGTTTAGGTCTAGGGCTAGAGTTAAGACTAGATTTAGGATTAGGTTTAGGTCCAGGGCTAATGTTAGATTTTAGGTTTTAGTGTTAGGGTCAGCTTTAGAACTAGGGTTTGTGTTATTGTCAGGATAAGGGTCAAAGTCAGTGCTTGGGTTTGGGATAGAATTAGAGCTAGAATGAGGGATAGGGTCAGGACTATTAATAAGGTTAGGATTTTGGTTAGCCTAAGAATTAGGGATAGGTCTAGGGTTACCATAAGTGTGAGGGTTATTCATAGGGTAAGGAATAGCCTTAGAGCTAGGGTTAGGGTTAGGGTTAGGGTTATGGTTAAATCTAGGTTGAGGGCTCGGATTAGGGCTACATTTTGTGTTAGGATTAGGAATAATGTAAGGGCAATGGCTAATATAAGAACTAGGGTTACATTGAGGGTTAGTTTTAGGGGTAGTTCTAGTGTTAGAGTTACATTTATGGTTAGGATGATATTTAGAGCTAGGTTTAGTGTTAGGATAGGAGTCAGTGTCAGGGTTAGGGTTAGGACTCAAATTAGGAATAGGTTTACTTTTAAGTTTCAGTGTAATGTTCAGAGGGTGTTTAGAGCTAGGGTGAGTGTTAAGATATGAGTCAGGGTCAGGGTTAGATTTAAGGTTAGGGTTAGGACTAGAATTAAGGCTATGATTAGGTCTAGGTGTAGTGTTAGGTTTTGGTTTAAGTTAAGGTTTATGGTTAGGGCTATTGCTCAGTTTGTTTTACTGCTAGGGTTAGGGTTAGGCCTAGTTTTACGATTATCATTAGGGTTAGGGATAGTTTTTGTGTTAGGCTTAGGCTTAGGGTTAGGGTTAGATTTCGAGTTAGGGTTAGATCTAGGGTTAAGGCTAGCACTAATGATAGAGCAAGGGTTAGGGCTAGGGTTAGGGTTATGGTAAGGGATAGGCTTAGAACTAGGGATAGGGATCGTGTGAGAGTTAGAGTTAGTCTTAGGGCTAGGATTAGGTTTAGGTTTAGGTATATGTTAGTGGTATGGCCAGTGTTAGGGTTTTCTCTAGGGTTTAGGGTCAGTTTTAGACCTAGGTTTTGTTTTAGGGTCAGAATAAGGGTCAGGGTTAGATAAGGTTTT
>NW_026003085.1:0-2207 GCF_001458135.2 Marmota marmota marmota | reverse complement strand
TTAAGACACAGCAAGAAGCTCTGCATGGTACGGTAACTATAGGTAACAATAATGTACTATACTTTGCAAAAAGCTAGAAAGTGAAATAATTTTTTTTAAAAAAGAAATGATAAATGAAGAACTAGATATGTGACTTTTTAGGAGATATAAACTGAGAGGCTAGGGGTATGCCCTGAGTAGAACATGTGTTTTGTATGCAGGAGGCTTGCCTTTTGCCAGCCACACTGGCCCTTACTCCAATAAGCCTTTCTCCTTTCTTGCTTCAGGCTTTTGTGATTTTGTTTGGTTGGTAGATTTTTTTTTTGTTTTGTTTTGTTTTTTTTTGTTCTAGTAGTTTTGGTTTTTGCTTCATTCTTTTGAATTTACAGTTCCCTCTGCTAAAAACTAGTTAGTTTTCAGCAGAACACAAGCCACACTCAAAGCCCCTAAAGTAAGAAAAATTAAATCAGATGTCCCTCTTCTGGAACCCTGAACTTTTTTGAACTATTTATCCCAAATGTAATTAAACAATTATGTAGGGGCTATGGATGTAGCTCAGTCATAGAGAGCTTGCCTAACATACAAGAAGAGGACCTGAGTTCCATCCCCAGAACAGGGGAAAATAAATTACATAATTATTTGTTTTCTTCTCTATAGTAAAAAATCTCTGAGCAAGGCCCAAACCTATTTTATTCACCACCTAGCACATTTCTTGAAACAATAGCAATTGTTAAATGATTGTCATTTACAGAGCTTGTACTGCCAGTGAAGTTTTCGCCACATGCTTTGCCACTGAATGAGAAAGGTTCTGCTATGCTACACTCACTTGACAGTTGAAGAAATTCCAACAATTAGGTTCTTATACTAAAGTTATCCAACTCTTTTAAGTGGCAGAGGTAGAACATGAACCCATGATATTTACTATAGATTTCATGTTCTTAACCACTAAACAATACTACTTACTAAATGAAGCCCAGAATGAGGAAGCAATATGTGCACAGGATACTACATTCCTTATGAGACCAACAAAAAATTTGTTCCCTGTGATTAAGTATAGAATGCATGCATGTTGCTACCAAACACATGACTAGGAGGAAAAACCCGGAAAGAAAGAGAAACCACACAGAATAAGAAGACATTAGAGGGTTTTAGGTAGAGAATTCATAACTAGATAACCAGATTTTCAACATGATAAATGAAAACAACTAAACCAGTTAAGAGACTTTTGGCAATAATCATCCAGTAGCAGCAGACAAATGTGTACATGTCAAGAAATTGAAGGAGTCTATATTTTATGGCTTATATTTTCTCTGCCATATAATAAAAGAAGTTGGCAATTCATGGAAAAGCGAGAGGATTAGAGGTTTGAGGAGATAATAAACTTGTACAGATAACTCTTTCTGAATCAATGTTGATCGATGCCATGACCGACAAAGAAAGACAAAGATACTGCTCTAGATTAAATGACAGAAAAGAGACATGACAACTAAATGCAATATGCAATTCTGGACTGAAACCTGTACTATGGGGATATGCTATAAAAGGCGTTATTAACAATTGGGATAATTGACAAAATTAAAATGTAAACAGTAAAATTCGATTAAAATAAAATATCTGTGCTAAAATTCATAGGGATTACATAAAAGACTAACTATATTTGTTCTTAGGAAATATACACCCAAACTTTTTTTTTTGAGGGGGGGGTGGAGTTTTTGTTTTGTTTTTTCATTTTTTGTTTTGTTTTGTTTTGGTACTGGGAATTGAACCCAGTGGCACTTTACCACTGTGCCACATCCCCAGGCCTTTCTTTACATTTTTTAAGACAGTGTCTTGCTAAATTGCCAAGGCTACTCTTGAACTTGCCATCCACCTGGCTCAGCCTCCCAAGCAGCTGGGATTATAGCCACATGCCACCACGCCCAGAAGAATATCTAAATGTTAAGGGACAAAGTGGAATGACTATATGTAACAAACTCTCAAATAGTTCAAGGAAAAAAAAATTATAGATATGTAGGTAGGAAGCTACATAGAATATAAAAGCAAATATGACAAAAATGTTAAAATTAATGAACGTGGGTAATGGGAATATGAGAATTCTCTGAACAATACAATTTTTCTATAAACTATAAATTATTTCACAAAGTTTAAATTATTAAATGATTAATGTTGAATAAGGCTATAGTCTGAGAAAAGCATATCTGAATTTAAGATTTCAGAGGTGGAAATGG
>NW_026003084.1:0-2207 GCF_001458135.2 Marmota marmota marmota | reverse complement strand
TGTGTGTGTGTGTGTGTGTGTGTGTTTGTGTGTATTGGGATAATTACTACACTAAGATATTTAGGTATTTGTAGAGTAGGAGAATATAAGATACTATTACAGTGTTAAGAAATAGGGAAATAAAAGGAGCCCTATCATAAACATCATGCTGAATTTAGCTGGAAACCCAAATGTGAAGCCTAGAGATGTTTTGTAGAAAGAAACAAAGTTAAGCAAATAGATCATCAGTTCTCTTGCTGCTGAGGACAGAGTAGAACATAATAGTTTACAAACATATTTTTAATAAATTCAATAAAATGCTTCATTTCAAGGGAAACTAATAAACCAGGCTGTGGTAGAAAAAAACCTGTCAAGTTCAACTTGTTAAACTGTTTTTGACACATCTATGACCAAGAAGAAAAATGACTATATCCCATGAATAAACTCAGTAATAACAGAAAGTCTTTTCAGATAAGTGGCTACACTTTGAATAATGCTGCAATATTCATTAACTCTGCTGCCTCTTCCAGAATAGTCCCTCAGTGCCTGAAAGACACATGAATACAAAGAAATAGGTAGCAAGGGCTTTGAGTTTCTTCAAGAAGAATTTCATTTTTTCCCCAGCTTTGGCCATCCTGACATCAATGTGTGGATTCAGATATTTGGAGCAAAGCTGTACTCTGATGATCCAATTACCTTTTTCTTTTAAAATTAAAAATTTTTTTTCTATAGAAAATGCTTACTTTATCTGAACACCCAAAGTCTGTTGTTATTCATTGAATGAATTTAAAATGTCTTTGAAATGCATTTTTTCTTTAAAGTT
This sequence comes from Marmota marmota marmota, assembly GCF_001458135.2. Taxonomy (NCBI): domain Eukaryota; kingdom Metazoa; phylum Chordata; class Mammalia; order Rodentia; family Sciuridae; genus Marmota; species Marmota marmota. The sequence goes on along the minus strand of NW_026003084.1, from coordinate 1,405 downwards.
TTCAGTGAACAAAATCATCCTTTGATATTTGGGTGAAAAAAAATCAGTGAAAATTCCTTTGAAAGTTTGAATACTTCTCAGGAAAAGATAAAATAACTTTCTCTAAATTATTATAAACTGCTCTTATTACAGAAAAGTCAGTAATGTAATAGAAAATAATTTGGACTTTATTACTGTTGTCATTTTTGTTTGTTTGTTTGTTTTTGGTTCTATTCCTAGCAAAACAATGTAAGGCTTCTCACTAGACCCTGGACATGTATGATTTGTTGCATAAGAAATTAAATTAAACAAAAAACACTAATGTTTTATGTGAGTGTGTATACTCTTAAAATATATTTTTCAAGTTTTTCGACTAAAAAATATTCAGAGTAACGATACATAATATAAATGTATATGGCTCCCATAGAGCTTTATTTTCCAAATGACTAGTTTGTGAGAAGTAAATATGAAGAGTAAACTGAGACATCTTCTCTTAGAAAGAAATCAAAGAAGGGATGGAGAGTGAGAGATAAGAAGGAAAAAAACCAATAAAATGAGAAAGGAAGAAAGTAGAGAAGAGATAAAGGAAGGAACACATTTGACTAATGGTTTTTCTCATTTGGGAATGAAGACAGGTTAAAGCACCTTCTTTCTAAGGAAGCCAGCTTTTCTTCCAATTACCCTTTCCCATTGTACTCCATCTTCTGATTCTCTCGACCTCATCAAATTGAATATTTAGCAGATATACATTGTCATTATGAACCAATCTGTTCTTGAAGATAATTTCTTCAGCTACTGTACAGTTCAGATTAGCCATGAGCAGGTAGTTTAAGAACTGTGAAAAAAATGAACTGTAGATGCCAATCATGCAGGATTTTCTCTTTCCCATTCTAGGAACCAAAATAAGAACCTCTTTTCTGTTAACCTTGGCTGAGAAATGTAAAAGAAGGCCCTGACTGGCCCTGGTCATGCCCAACTCTACTAAATATTGTTGTGAGCATAATGGAACTTGATCTGGACAGAAATGACTCATGGACCCTGTTATCTGTTTCTGGTAGGATAGTGTTAGTAACTACCATAGCTCAGAAATGAAAGATCTACATGGGAAGGATTAAGTTATAAAGAAAATATGGAGAAAGAATATGGAATTTTCAGTCTCATCAAATGCCTAGTATTTATCTGATCAATAGGACTGTGTTTCTAAGTAATATCACCCACAATTTATCTGCCCCTTAATGTGTATCAGTACACCTCTTTACTTGGACTATCTTCATTTATTTCAACCAGAGATTTGTTGGGTAAGAAAAAAAAAGTAATCTCATTTTATAGGTAGCATATTGGAAGTTAGGTGGACTTTAAAAAATCTCAGATAATTTTCTCATGATTATTTGTAGTAAAATAAGTTTAGAACATATTTTCCTTAGTA
>NW_026003083.1:0-2207 GCF_001458135.2 Marmota marmota marmota | reverse complement strand
ATGTTTAGTGTTAGGGTTAGGCTTAAGGAAAACGTGTGTGTTAGTGTTCTGGTTAGTGATGGGGTTAGGATTAGTGTAAATTTTAGGGTTAAGGAGAGTGTTAGTGGTAGTTTTAGTGTTAGGTTTAAAGTTAGGGTTAAGGTTAGGGTTAGGGTTAGTTTAAGGGTGAGGGTTAACCTTAGGGTTATGGTTAGAGTTACTTTTAGGGAATGGTTATGGTTAAAGTTAGGGTTAGTGTTAAGGTTTCGGTTAAGATTAGGGTTAGGGTTAATGTTAGGGTTAAAGTTAGGATTTGGTTTAGTGTTAAGTTTAGAGTTAGGGTTAGGTTAGAGTTAGGTTAAGTGTTAGGTTTAGGTTTAGGGTTTGGATTAGGGTTAGTTTTTGATTTAGGGATAGTGATAGGAATAGAGTTAGGGTTAGGGTTACGGTTATTTTTTTAAAATTTGGTTAGGATTAGGGTTACACTTAAGGTTAGGGTTAGGGTTAGTGTTAGGCTCAGGGTATGGTTTGGTGTAGTATTAGGTTTAGGGTTATGTTTAGTGTTTGGGTTAGGGTTCGGGTTAGATTTAGAGTTAGGTTTAAGATAAGGATTGGGTTTAGGGTCAGGTTTATTGTTATGTTTAGTGGTAGGGTTAGGCTTAAGATTAAGGTAAGTTTTACGGTTAGGTTTATGGTTAGGGTTAACATTAGGGATCATGTTAGATTCAGGGTTAGTGTTAGGGTAGGTTTACTGTAAGTGTCAGGGTTAGTGTTAGGGTTGGGAAAAGTTTAGGGTTAGGTTACGGTAAGTGTTAGAGTAAGAGTTAGGGTTAGGGTTAGGGTTAGATATAGGGTTAATGTTAGTATTTGGGTTAGATTTAGGGTTAATGTTAGTTTTATGGTTAGTGTGAGAGTTAGAGATATTGTTAGATTTAGTGTTAGTTTTAGAGTTTTTGTTAGTGTTAGCATTAAAATTAGTGTTAACTTTAGGTTAGGGTAAGGGTTAGGTTTAGGGTTAGGGTTAAGTTTAGGTTTAGGGTTAGGTCTATGCATAGGTTCAGTGTTAGGGTTTGTTTTAGGTGTGAGTAAGGGTTATGGTTAGGTATAGGATTAGGGTTAGGGTGAGTGTTAAAGTTAGGTTTAGAGTTAGGTTTAGTGTTAGTGTTAGGGTAAAGTTTAGTGTTAGAAGTTAGGGTTAGGGTTAGTGTTAGTGTTACAGATAGGGTAGTTTATGGTTATGGTTATGGTTAGTGTTAGAGGTAGGTTAAGGGTTAGTGTTAGGGTTAGGTTTAGTGTTAGGGTTATGTTTAGGGTTGGGTTAGTTTAGTATTAGAATAAGGGTAAGGTTTAAGGTTAGGCTTAGGTTTAGGGATGTGGTTAAGTTTATGTTAGGATTAGAGTTTGTTTTAGTGTTAGAGTTAGGGTTACTGGTAGAATTAGGGTTACAAATAGGGTCAGATTTAGTGTTAAGTTTATGGATAGGAATAGTGTTTGGTTTAGGTTAGAGTAATGGTTTGTGTTATGTTTAGGATTAAGTTAAGGGTTATGTTTAGTTTATGGATAGGATTAGATTTAGGGTTAGGGTTAGGTTTAATATTAGGATTAGGGTTAGGGTTAAAAATAAGTGTTTCTTTAGTTTTTGGGTTAGGATTAGGGTTAGGATTAGAGTTAGTGTTAGGGATAGAGTTGGGGTTAGGGTTAACATTAGGGTTAGGGTTAGGGTTTGGGTTATGGTTAGTATAAGCTTTAGGTTTAGGGTTATAGTACACATAAGTATTAGGTTAATATTAGGGTTACGGTTATGGCTAGGGTTACGGTTAGTGTTAGGTTTACTGTTAGGTTTTTTGTTAGGGTTAGTTTTAGGTTTAGTGTTTTGGTTATGATTAGGGTTCAGGTTTGTGTTATTGTTAGGGGTAGTGTTTGGTTTACAATGAAGATTAGGGTTATGTTTAAGCTAGTGTTAGGCTTAGTGTTAGTGTTAGGTTTAGGGTTGGATTTAGGTTTAGGGTTAGTCTTAGGATTAGGTTTAGCATTAGGTTTAGGGTTAGAATTTGTGTTAGGGTTAGTGTACGGTTTAGGGTTAGATTTAGGGTTAGAATTCGGGTTAAGAATAGTGATATTGTTAGGGTTAAGTTTAGAGTTGGGGTAGGTTTGGAGTTAGTGTTAGGTTTAGTGTTAGGGTTCGGTTAGTGTTAGGATTAAGTTTAGGTTTAGGTTTAAGGTTAGGG
>NW_026003082.1:0-2207 GCF_001458135.2 Marmota marmota marmota | reverse complement strand
TCCTCTCAATTCTCTGCAAAATGGACTGGACTCTATTGAGTCATTCTTATCACTTGTTTGGTGGCCCACTTTGCGGGCATCCCATATCGTGTTGCTAACCCCAATTTAAAACAGTCCTCATCCTATGAGAGCACAGGTGTTTTTTTTTTTTTTAATAGATTGTAGTGGACACAGTGGCACACACCTGTAATTCCACCAACTCAGGAGCTAAGGCAGGAGGATTGTAAGTTCAAGAACAACCTAGGCAAGTTAGTGAGACCCTGTCTCAAGATAAAAAACAAAAGAGACCTGGGACACGGCTCAGTGGTCAAACAACCTTGTGTTCAATCCCGTTTCTCCAAAAAAGAGCAGGTTAGGAATTGGTTCAGTGTGTAATAGGGGCTCACATGATGCTCTTTTACATATCTCTTGTAGCTTTGAATCTTACATTTTTCTCCCCCAAATCTTCTTCATTACCTCTCCTCCATGATCTTCTCCTTCCTAGTTTCTCCTTTCTAATGTCATTTTCTCTGAAACTGCTCTTTTAAAAAACCTGTTCCTGCTGATGGGCAGAAACACAGCCTTTGGAACAGGAGTTCCCTCATTTCCTCTTTTGCTAGCAAATTAACAAATATTCTTTTTCTTTTTTCTGAAAACTGTGTACTCCTTATAAGGGTTGGCATCAGGGAGACTGAGCTTTTAGCAACCAGTGGTATAGCTCCCTTGGGTTCAATCTCCAATACTAAAAATAAATAATCAAGCAAGCAAGCAGGATCAGCATACCTTTCCCTAGGCCATTGGCAATTATTTCTGTTATAGTCACCATGCTTGCCTTCCAAGCTTTAAAGGGTTTTAAACATGTTAGGTTCAGGACAGGCTGACAGCGTAAGCTCTCTGCAGGGCATGCCTAACACAGTTAGATGCAGGGTGACCTGGCCACTCCAACCCTTCTGTCTTGTTCTTTATCACCTGTTTGCATCAAGCCCAAACGCCCAAGCCCCTGTTCAAGGCTGAACACTTTACACCCCTGCTCAAGGCTGAACACTCAACCCCCCTTGTGCCAACAAGGCAGCTTGCAGACCCAGAGACCCCATTAGATTTGGGCTCTAAAACTTCCTTCCTGCCAGGCCCCTCTCTCTTGCTCTTGCTCTATTGCTCTTGCTCTCTCTTGCTTCTCTTGCTTTTGCTCTCAATTGCTCTCTTTTTCTTTTCTTTCTTTTCTCCTCTGTTGCACTGCTGCAATAAAGATCTCTTGTTCGCTCCAAGTGTTGTGGTCACTTTCCTTTCAAAACATATTCCTACAACCACACACTCCAAACTACTGCCATCAGTTTCAGACAACTCAAGGAATCCAACACTGGTTGTGTCCTTGCTGAGGATGTCTATCAGCTGTGAACTCCTCTGTACTTACAGGTGAAGCTAATGGTGAAAGTTTTCCATCAAAATGACACCATTCCAACACAGCAGGGCTGGCAGGGTGCTAGGAAGTGGGCAGCCTGGACCACAACTGCCTGCTAACCAGAGCCATAACAAAAGACTCACAGAACCACAGCCTTATGCAAAATCCACCACAAATTGTACATAAAAAATATTTTTCTTTCTTTAAAATTTTTTAGGTACCAGGGATTGAACCCTGGGTTCCTATACCACTGAAGCACATCCCCAACCCTTTCTTATTTTTTATTTTGCATCAGGGTCTCAGTAAGATTCTTAGGCCCTCAATAAGTTGCTCAGGCTGGCTTTGAACTTGCAATCCTCCTGCCTCCACCTCCTGAGTCTCTGGAATTACACACATGCACCACTGCATCCTTCACAAAATTATATTTTTATGAAAAGACACCCTTCTCAGCAGCTGCTTGTCATCCTGGACCAAGGCCACCCTTGTTACTGCATTGTTGCAGCCAATGATAATGGTTTCAAAGCACCTTATGTGGCCTTTGAAATCCTGTCTTCCTTTGCCTCCTGGATGGGCCTGACTCTCTTTGCTTGAGTATCATGCATTCCCTATCCCTTCTAAAGTCAGTGTTTGGAGAGCCACTCTCTGTTGTTACCTGCGTGGCAGAAACATCTACCTGTCTCTAGGTCCAAGCACCAAGTCAAGGGTGGCACCTGAGAGTGACACCTTGCCATTTCAACCTTCTTGCTCAGCTGCCTCAAGAGATGCCCCAAAGCATGGGAAAGGCAGCGGAGCACAACAGACACTAGTATGGCAATATGTAAATCAATGG
>NW_026003081.1:0-2207 GCF_001458135.2 Marmota marmota marmota | reverse complement strand
GTTTGAGCTGAATTCAAATTTAAAACAACTTCCAGTTGCCACCAGGCTAGCAAGCAAATGGCATCTGCTCCATTGAAACCTAAAACGTGGGCTGAGGGCACCAGTGAGCAGACACTTAGCACTGCTGAGACCTGGGCTTGCAGGGATAGCCTTACTTAAATATGAATGAACTCCCTGATAGTGCTGTGAACTGGCCGGGGCTTGGTGACTGCAGGAAGCAGGGGGAGCCCTGAAATGAGGCTCCACTCATTGTCCATCCTTCAGTCAGGCCACTGGGTGGGTGGGTTGGTGGGTGGGTGGATGGATCCATGGTTTGGAAGGGAAGAGAGGGGAGGTGAGAGAGGTGGAAGAGTAGAGCAAGAAGGAACAAGGAAGGAGGGAGGGAAGATGGAGGGGAGAGGGAGATGATGGGCAAGCAAGTATGGTCCTAAAGAGAGAGAGGAACAGACAGAGAGAGAGATGGAGTGAGACAAAATGGTAAAGGACAAAGGGACCTGGACGAACTGGAGGGGACAAATCCAGAGAGCTAGCAGAGCAGCCAGGGGAGGCAGACCAACCGGGCTTGCAGACAGAAAGACAGAAAGAGGCACCAAGGAGGAGCCAACCAGGAGACTGGGACCTCGCAAGCCAGAGGCCTTCTGCTCTAGAGAAGCCGAGAGGCGGGTGTGTGGACCGGCTGTCCCAGGTCAGCCCACTGTCCACTGTGTCCTGCAGAGGTTAGGCTGATGTGGCTGAGCAGGGCCCAGCATGGAGCAGCACCTGACAGCACGGGGACACCAGGCAGAGTGCCCCTGAGCCGGGGAGGTCCAGTAAGGACCCAACACTCTGTGTCCTGAGGTCTCCTGGTGGGAAGCAGCTGATCTAAAAAGCCAGCTGCTGAGCAAACACTCGGGGGCTACCGGGTGCGCGAGTGGAAAGGATCAGGACAGAGCACTCGGACGCATATGGAGGACGGTGGGCGCCACTTACGTCTCCCAGGCTTTATGCACATAATCCACAAACAAGTCTGTGGGGAGGAGCCAGAGCTCTGATTTTACAGATGAGAACACAGAGGCTCAAGGATCTCAGCCAAGTTAGGAAGACTGAGTGCTGCACCTGCTACCAGCGCCCAGAGCCCGGGCCTCACCCCTGCGCAGTTCTGCTCCTTAAGAAAACCCACACCAGCCCCTGGAGCAACCAGAGACGCGGAGCCAGATGTGAGGCAAGTCTCTGCATCTCCTTAGTCTTCAGAGAGGGTCTTTCTCAACCCGCCCCGCTCTCCGTTAGTTCTCCATGTCACCTGCTTTAGTCATCAGACTTGCCACAATTTGGAAATTATCTGACCTGTTTGCCTGTCTCTTGAATTTGCCCATCTCACTGAAAGTGATTCACAACTTCCACTTCCATCGATGGACCGATACAGAATTGGTCCAATGGCCATAAGACACAGGGAACCAGAGAAGGGACGGATCTTACTGTGTGATGAAAAACTCCACCTCGCTGCCTGCTGGTTCCTCACTGGACCCCAGCATCTGCTCCCAGCGGACACTTGTTCTGAAGGCAGGAAAGAACCAGAAGCAAGGGAAACACAAGAGGGAGGGGAGGGAAGGGGACCCACCGGCTTCACTGGCCAGCAGCAGGTCCACCTCTCACCCCACCTGGAGGGGCCACTGCAGTCCTGGGGGCCAGCTCTTCTCTCATGGCGGAGCGCCAGCGTCCCATACTGACCCTGGGAGGATCAACCCTGGCTGGCCTCTCCTGAGCATGCCTGGGCCTCGAGCTCTCCTTCCCCACAGTGCTCCTCCTCCTGCAGGAGCCAGCAGGTGGCACAGTGGCTCAGGGTGGCCCTGGTCCATGTCCTGCTCTGCCACTTAGGACCGTCACCCAGACTTACTCCGACTCAGTTTCCTTATCCATAAGAGGTGGTCGGTCACCGGGCCTCTAAAGTGGACTGAGTGTTGATGTGGGTGATGCAGGTAGGACTCAGGACCTGCTGGGCCCTGGGCAGCTGCTCCGAAGGGTCGCTGGTTTCACGACTCCCATCACGACTTTTCTCCACCCATCCTTCCAGACTCTCGAAGGCCCAGTCTCCACATGTGGCCTTCCTGACTGACAATTTCTCCCAGGCAGACAAGCTGCTTCCTCCACTGACTGTGTCCCTAAAGTGCCTTATAAATGCCTCCTCCTGGGACACCCATCACCTGGCTGTCTTGGGTGTGGTTTTGTGC
>NW_026003080.1:0-2207 GCF_001458135.2 Marmota marmota marmota | reverse complement strand
GTCCACGTAATTGGCACACTTGCTCCAACATTGCTTTGCCACTAACCAATGTCTCTTGTTTATTATAAAAATTCTTGTAATGCTTTAAATTTGAACAGCCTAAAGAAAGACACTGTGACTCTGGGCGGTGCTGGGAGTCACGTGGATGCTGGAGCCCCACTCCCTCTGTGCCGAGCCTGGTGTCTCACTGCCCCAGCTGTTAAGTGCACAGGACTCCCCAATCTCAGGAACCACTGCCCTGGTAAGAACTACTGTTTACAAGGAATGGGAAATCACTGTTTTATGGACAATGAGGACTCTGTGGATATATTTATTCAGGTTTCTCACGGAATCAACGAAACAGGTGTCCAGTGAATCCTTAGGAAGAGTCTGCCAGGAGGTCAGCAGCAGAAACCCAGAGCCTTTCTTCCAGGGCTGTCAGTTTAAACTGACTTCTTAAGGCCTCCCGTGAGAGCAGCTTGTAGACGTCCATCAAGATGAAATGACCAGCCATGGTCAGTGCCAGGCTAGGGACAGAATCCAGGGTCTCGTCCTGGAGTTGAGCTGAACAGACAGCTTGCCTCTCAGAGTCTGAGCAGATCATCCAGGGCCCCCGCAATAAGCAATAAGCATTCTCTTATAAATGGGTCAGAGCACTTTCCCAGTTTCCACAAGATAATTACTCGAAATACTGTCTTTGATCTTGAAGTGAGAAGCCTAGGATCAGAAGCTCTGCCAAAACTCCATCCAATTGTACACAGTGTACTGAAACAGAAAGAATTAGGTGGGGTGATTTCCTTGTTGTGATTTTAAATATCCATTTTTCCAATGATAAATGTAAAATGGAGTATGTTTGTAAGTTAGGTAAAGAGAATGGCAGGCATTTTTTAATAGCAGCAATCAAGCCATTTAGATTTGGGGAATTGTGGATAGCCTAAATCTATATATTGACTTGAGAATCACTCTTATGTCAAGGATCATTCAAAATGCGATTGGCAGCTAGTTAAAATAAGGTAACAATTTTTTAAAATATGTTCATCAACTTTCATAACAATTATTTGCCATGCAATGCACTCATTTCAGACAGAATTTCACAAGTGTGCCAAAATTTGTGTCAGATACCTGATCATGCCCACTTATATACTATCAGTCATTGCCAACATAGATTAATGGACTGAGTTTAGCATCTATGAATCTTCTAGAGAAAAAAACACCCTACTCTTAATTTAAGAAGTGTTCTTCATTTTAGAGATAGCCCTTTAAATCACATATTCCTATTTAAAGATGACATTTAAAAATCATTCTCATACAACAACAGCCAAAAATATAATTCTGCAAGTATAAAAGAGCTAAATGAATTACAGAACTAATAAGTTATTTTCATTTTGAAACTGTGCCTAACTTCACAGGTTTATTTCAAATGTACTCGTGCTTTGGTTTATGACCGTGTGTTACAACTTCAAGTTCCAGACGTCTCCAGGGAATCCAGAGAGTAGGATTCCCCACCTACTCTCCAGCCTGAGAAAATGAACTACTGAAAATATCCAGTAAAAGTAAAAGAGGGGATGGACAGAGAAACCACAATTTCACAGTGTGGTCAGTCTTCCACTTCTTCCACAGAGGCTGGGAGGACTTGAGGTCTTCTCCAGAATTCCACTGTAGGAGTTAATAAAAGTGGCATATTTCCTCTGGCTTGTGATCATCTCTGGTGACACATGTATTATACCCCACCAGATACCTTGCATCATCCTGCTTATGGGTGGGTCAGAATAATTTGATCCTTAGTAAGGAGGGAAGAAATCTGCTACTCAAAATGCCTCATTCTGGTCTGAATTAACCTTATGCAGAAGTGTATATCCAAAATATTTATTTTCAGCATAAAACTTTGCTTCAGTAGAGGCAATAATTAATTAACTTATTTTTTGATACTGGGAATTGATCCCAGGGATGCTTAACCACTGAGCCACATCCCTAGCTCTTTTTATATTTTATAGAGAGACAGGGTCTTGCTAAGTTGCTTAGCACCTCGTCATTGCTGAGGCTGGCTTTGAACTTACCATCCTCCTGCCTTAGCCTTCAGAGTCTCTGGGATTACAGGAGTGTGCTGTGTTTAGTTAAGAACCATTAGCTATGCCAAGAGAGTGTCTCTTCTACCACATGTAGCACCTTCTTTCCTGTGTTTCTGATCATGCAAGAGCTCAGACCAACGGTCCCCGCTCTCACCAGAG
>NW_026003079.1:0-2207 GCF_001458135.2 Marmota marmota marmota | reverse complement strand
AATTCCTTCCCCCACTCTTCTTCAGGTGGACTGTGTCCCCAGCTGTCCCCTCTGCTCCTCTGGTCTCCTCTCTCCTCCCTCCCCTCCTGTCCTCTCCCCCTACTCATCTCTCCCTCAGTGATGAAGCCCAGGACCCAGGTGGGCCCTTCATGCCTGTGCCCCTTATCACACTTGGCACCTGAATCCTGGAGAGGGTGACAGGAGTCTCAAGACCCCAGGCAGCATCTGGCGTGGACCCAATGTTGAGGGACATTACCATTGTTTGTCACACCCTGCCTTTCCTAAAGAAGGGCTCAGGTGTTGAACTGCGTCCTGCCAGAAGGTCCTGATGTCACAACCTCCAGTGCTTGGACTGTGACCTTTTGTGGAAATTGGGTCTTTACAGATGTGAGCAAATGGAGGTGAGGTCATAGGGGACCCACATCCTCCAGGATTGGTGTCTGTATAAAAGGGAGATCTGGACACAAGGGAGACCTGCACACGGGTAGGAGACCAGCTGCCCATGAAGGCAGGGAGGAGGGTGACAGTCCTATGTGCCACAGAACAGCAGGGTTGGACAGGAAGCCACCTGCTGTCCCCATGGAGATCCCTGTAGCAAAGGATCCAGCGGAGACGTCTGTGCTGGGTTTGCTCATGTCTCCTCAGTCTGCTCTCCGCTGGGGGTTCCTCAGTCTTCCCTTGACTCTCCTGACCTTGACCTCTCTGAAGGTCACAGGCAGTTATTTTGTCAGTCACCCCTCCATCTTGGCTTGCCTGACACCTTCCCATGACGAGATTCAGGAAGATCATGAAAGTGAGGCTGTGTCCTCAAGATGGGCATGATTTTGTCACATTATTGATGACATTTCTTGGGTTATTTGATTAAGATGGCATCTGCCAGATTTTTCCACTCTTCCAGAAAAGGGACTCTTCCCTTTTGAATGAGTTGAGATCAGTGTGTGGGCGCGTTGAGCTGGGCAATCAGGCCGTCCACTTCACCCTTCCCTGACCTCCTGTGGACTCTGCTTTCCTGGGTTTTCCTGCATCATTTGCTGCCATCATTGATTTTGATTCTGCAGTTGCCTGGTGTGGCCAAGGAGCTTCCTCCAGCCGTGCTCGGTGTTCTTTTAGCGTGTCCCCGAGATTCCTGAACAATCCCGCTTTATGCTGCAAGGGTCTCAGCTCCCCTTCTTCATGTCCTGCCCCAGACACGGCATCAGCCCGTCTCCTGGGAGACGTGGTCCCTCTTATCGGGAACAGTACTGAGAAGTCAAGGTCTGAGGCCCTCATGAAAGTTGGTGTCCCAGCTCCCATGTCCTCTGATTGGGGAGCGCTGGACAACTGCCTACAGGTCACTACTGTCTTGCCTTTCCTCCACTGACCCGGATACCTGAGGGTGACGACCTGAAGGAGGACAGGTTCATTTTGTCTTTTGGTTTCGGAGCTCTCAGTCCACGGTTGCAGACGGCACTGCTTTGGGCCTGAGGTGAGGCAGCCCATGATGGCGGAAGGGCTGGGGACAAGACCAGTCCTGCTGGGCACATCGCTACTGAGTTCCTTCGTCTGACCAGGCCCCATCTTCTAAAATTCCCCCCACTTCCCATAATGCCATCAGCTTATTACCCCATCTGAGGATTAATTCACTGATGCGGGTAAAGCCCTTAGGATCCCATCCCTTCCCTCATCCCTCATCTCAACCTTGCTGCCTTGGGGACCCAGCCTCCAACTCATTCACTCTTATTATCTACCTAAATAGTTATAATATAAAATAGACCTCACATCTAAGTAGAAAATTTACCAATGGACACAGCCTCTTTGTGTGTGCGCGTGTGTGTGTGTGTGTGTGTGTGTGTGCGCGCGCGCGCGCGCCTATGAGTACTGGCCAAGCCTCCGAGTTCAATACTCGGCCCCTCCTCCTAAAGTCTCCCCCCACAACACCTTCTAACACTGCCACACTGAGGTCTGAGCTCCCAACACTTGAGTTTTTGGAGAAACACTCAGGTCACATCTGAACCCTCGCAGCCTCTGGCCATGCCCACCTTCTATGGGCACTCGCCCCTCATTCCACTCCCCAGGGGACTCCACCCCCACAGCAGATGTCCCCTACCCTCCCTGTGTGGACCCCTCACCACCCCTGGCCCTGAGCCCACCAGAGGGCCACCCCCTGCCCTCCTTGTTTTGGCCCAGCCCTAGTGGGATGGATAGGGAAGGGGATGACACTTGACATG
>NW_026003078.1:0-2207 GCF_001458135.2 Marmota marmota marmota | reverse complement strand
AACCATGCTATTCTCTTCTGGACTCTCTGCAATGATAGGCCTTATACAAAACATGGGTACTTACTACTTAGCTGATTAAGGTCCTATTATAGTTGACATCTGAATTTGTACAATTGCTAAAGAGTTTCTTAATCTGGGACTTTTCTATCAACAGTATTAAAAAAATGTGCAAAACATCATGACAATGACTGTAAGCCATGACTATTCTAAATATTCTATGTATAACAGTCCACATAATATAGATTTTAAATATAAATGGACATTTTGTCTATTCTATATCTGCTAGTACCAGAAACTGAGATGGTTGGCTCAAAACATTTTCCTCTTGCCTTTATAGAACTGCATAGTAGCCATCTATAATTCTAAGAGAGGATCACTTTAGAATACGTAGAATTTTTAGTAAAACCTTTCATACTGGGGCTGGGGATGTGGCTCAAGCGGTAGGGCGCTCGCCTGGCATTCGTGCAGCCCGGGTTCGATCCTCAGCACTACATACAAACAAAGATGTTGTGTCCGCCGAAAACTAAAAAATAAATATTAAAATTCTCTCTCTCTCTCTAAAAACAACAACAACAACAACAACAAAACCTTTCATACTGTTATCATGGAGATGACATTTAATAATTGTCCAGTGGACAATGTGCCTTCTATGTGTGAGAGCGAGCCAACATCTCACTTCCACACTGGATAAGTTGGGAGAACCATAAGAAAAGGTTGGCCCCTTGTACAAACAACTGCAATGTGCTTTCTGTGAGGGAATCTTTTAATTAGTTTCTTTTGACTGAAAATGTTGAGTTAATATGTATTAGTGGGAAAGATTTTTGAGACTTCAGCAACACAGAGAAACCTACAGATTCAATGTGAACAGGTACAAGTTAATATATCTGAAAAAAGATCCCAAACTACCAACAAAGAAATGAATCACAGGAAGCATAATGAAATCTATAATTACTGTTTTTTTTTGACACTACTAATCTAAACTGGCATTACCACAGGAAAGAGAGAAAAGACACTCTGAAGCTTGGCATCAGGAAGGGCACTGTCTAACGAACAAAGGCACAGTGTACTTTAAATGACCAGGGAAACAAAAAAGGTCATCAAATATCAATCAATAAACATACGACAGTGTAAGAAAGATAGCAACATCCAAAATAAGGAGATTAAAAGACAACCTATTTCAAGAGGTGGTACTTTCATTCTTTAAGTGAAAATCTCAGCAAGTACTCCAGTATACTTATTATTTTCCCCATTCTTTGTTATTTCTATAATCTAGGCATCCATGAATACTCTATCTGTTGAGAAATCAGCAATAGAAGTAACAAGCAGAAACCTGTGGCCACAAACACAATTGTTTTAGAATACACCATTCACTTGAGGAATGCTGTTACCAGTTCAACTCAAGTGAATGCCTAAAGTTCTCAAGTTACCATGCATAAAGCACACTCATGTTTCACATTAAAAACTTCATTTATTATAGAACAAACTCATAACTGTAATATCCATTCTCTATAGTGATCTCTTATGTATTTATTTTTTATGAATGGATAGTTTTGAAATCAATTCTTTTTTCCCATGTTTACATTTGTTCTGATTAAGTGAAATGTAACTTTATATTTATTGACCTCAGTAAAAACATTTTGGTTATATTTCATATGTCCCCCTGTCCTGTTTTGCTTTTCTTTTAAAAATATTTTTTTTAGTTGTAGATGGACACAATACCTTTATTTTATTTATTTATTTTTATATGGTGCTGAGGATCAAACCAAGTGCCTCACACATGCTAGATAATAAGCACTCTACCACTGAGCTACAACCCCAGCCCCTGTTTTGCTTTTCTGGTAACTGACTTTTTTTGATAGTGCTTGGGCTCAAACCCAGGGCCTTATGCATGGCAGGCAAGCATTTTATCATTGAGCCACATCCCCAGCCCTCCCTGTAATTGATTTTTATTGTATCTCATAAAAATCATGGTCTATAATAGATTGGACAATTTAATCAATACTAATAGTCTTAGAAATACTAGTATAGGCAGGGCCCTCAGGAGGCTAAGGCAGGAGGATTGCAAGTTCAAAGCCAGCCTCAGCAAGTTAGCAAAGGCCCTAAGCAACTGAACTGAGTGAGACCTTGATCCTTCAATTAAAGATGACCATCAATCTTTCTCCTAATATGATGGTTCTCAAACTATATCTAACCTTTAGAGGGATTGT
>NW_026003077.1:0-2208 GCF_001458135.2 Marmota marmota marmota | reverse complement strand
TTGATTATGTTTCTAGTATGCCTCGAATCACACACACCACCCACTCTCCTGGCAGAAAGGTTTGATTCAAATGAGGGCACCGTGAGGGTAAGATAACATGAATGTGGCTTTTGGCAATGTCTAAATTTTCAGATTTCTTGGTGCTTCCTATTACCTTGCAAAGTAAGAAAAACCTCACCACCATCAGCTTCCAATTGCCAAAGCAAACATGCAGGCCTGAAGAAATAATTATCTTTTAATGGGACTTTATTTTGTCTCATGGCAGAGCCACCCGTCACACTTTGGAGTCACACTTTGGAGTCACTCATGTGGAGGTTGGTGAAAAGTTGGGGAGCATTTTCTAACCTAAGACAAGAGCCAAAAGGGCCAAAAGGGAGATGAACACGGAGGAAAGAGAAATAGCAGGGTGAGAATCACCGTTAGAGGAATAGTGCATTTTCCCGGACTTCTGCGAACCCACAAACCCTCTCTGTATCTCACTTGCTGAGGTGCAGGCTCTCATTTAGCAGGCTTGGAGTGGGGCCGGAAACTCTGCATTCTCTAAGCTCTCGAGGGAGGCCTGTGCTGTTGGTCCATGGACCACCCTCTGCAAAGCAAGAAAACGCTATTTGCTTCAGGCCTAAGAAAGGGCCAAGTGGGGGACCCAGGAGAGCCCCAAATGAAAGAAGGGAAACTTGACTTAGAATGAATGATCAAGCAAGATGGCAAGCAGGCCAGAGGACTTGAGGGGCTGCCAAGCCGGAGATGTAAATACCGAGACACGGAGGCCAAGGGGAAGGTTTTCAGAGAAGAGACCCCAGCTGACGAAGCCCCAGTGCATTACTGACATTGGCTGTGAGTCACTCACAACCTTTTAGAATTGTTGATGGCAAACATTTTGGAGAGTGCTGCGCTCAAGGAATGTGCTCACGGCCATTAGCTGTGAAGCACTAAGTCATTTCAGCAGACTGACACAAATTATGCTCCGCACTTGAAAAATAGGTATTGATCAGTCCCTCTTTCTCTTGCCTTCCAATACCCCGGATCAGCACTTCCAGTTCCTCCCTCCTCCCCGATGCCCTCGCACACCTAGTTAGATCCTTCCCAAACCACAGAATATCCTCCAGACTTTCCTCTTCAGTCTTCTAGATTTTGCCTTTGAAAAAAAAAAAAATGCACCAAGAAAGAGCCATCCCAAAAGTTTCTCTCCACATCTGCTTCCTATGAACTTCCGAAAGTCGTTTCTCTATTCATTAAAGACACAAAGGCAACAAATCAACCGATCTGTCCTTTCCTATGTTTAAGATAAGAAACTAAGAGGGCATGAAAAGGACAGAATGTAGAATCAGCTTTGAAAGATCAACTCCACTGCAGGCACAGGTCGAAGGGAGGCACTCTGCACCTTCCCTAGCAGCTTGAGGAGCCAGCAATGGGGAGAGAAAAGGCAGCCCCCCGTCTTTCAAGCATCTTCCCTGGTCTCAAGAAAAAATGATGAGGCATGTAGATCCGTGGTCAATGGACGGCGCAGATGTCCCTAGTGTTCTATCCCTCCCTGTGACCTTGGCCATGTGAACCTGCAACTTCTTCCTGCAAATGGGATGGCCCAGTCCATCAGGCCACTTCTGGAATCTCTGTTGCCTGGTCGTTTGCTTTAGCCAACAGAATGTGGCAGGGTGATCTGAGCCCAGTCTCTCTTTTTCCTCTGCTTTCACCAAGAGAACAAACCTGGGCTAGCCTGAGACCACTCAGCATACAGCCAAGGTTAGACTCCACCTGCCAGGCCCCTGCCCACCAGCCAGCGGCCCAGACACAAAAGAGAGCCCTGCTGAGATCTGCTGAGCCCAGCTTAGACCCGCAGATTTGCACAGAGAGACCCTGGGCTCTTGAGAAATAAGAAATGGTGGCTGCCTAAGCCACTAAGTTTTGGAGAACTTCATGACTGCACCTTGATTTGGCAAAAGCAACTGACATGGCATTCTTTGGAAAAGTCATGATAGAAAGGTCGAGAATACAAATAATTCCAAAAGGATACTGACTTTCCTCTGGCAAAATGATTAATGAACACAAAGACAGCATAATAGTGTAACTGCATCATTTGTAAAAACAAACAAAAAAAAACCACATTAGGGAATTAGATAATAAAAACTCATTTCTATATTATTTTTCATTTTTCACAGACTTTCATCTATTAATTAGTAAACCATATTAACTTGTGTAAATTTTTTTTAA
>NW_026003076.1:0-2208 GCF_001458135.2 Marmota marmota marmota | reverse complement strand
TAGCCCCCCCCCCCCCCACTTGTCACAGGAATTCAGGTTGTATTCACAGACTCCACAGCTGTCCTCTGCCCCTCCCTATGATGTTTCTCCTTCCCCCATATGTGGCTCTAAAACATTTTAATAAATAGCCCTAGATAAATGAATATGTGGGAAAATGTTCATTGCTGCTAGTAATAAAAATGCAAATTAAAGCAACTCTGAAAAGGTAACATTTTTGTCTTATGCCCTAATGCTGGTCAGGTAACACTGTAACTGAAAGACTCCAATGCTAAAGGCATTGGGTAAAATCAGCATAACTCTAACGTGGTGATTTGTAACAAGAATAATAAAGATGTGCTTACTCTGACCCAGGAATCCTTCTCCTGAGAATTTATACTAAAGAAATTATCTGACAGAAGCAAAACACTATACAAGCTGTAGCACTGTCTCTAATGATCATATATAATCACACACACACACACACACACACACACACACACACACGGAGGGAAGGAGAGCCAGAAGTAGTCTAATGATCAGTCAGTAATTGGGGATTACTTATAGTGTACCGATAATGGAATATTACACAGCCATTAAACTCCAAAAGACACTGGGAAATTTTAAGATCTAATATCACTATCATGAAAGGATTTCCTTGAATGTTTTTCTTGGATTTTTAAAAATTATGTAAAAAGAGGTGAAGACATTATTATAGAGAATGTACCAGGAGGCCTGTCGGATGATTATTTTCCTGTCTCCACCATCTGTGTAAAATGGCTGTTATTTTTTATTTTTAAAAATCAGTTTATTTTTAATTGACAAATAAAAATTGTATAACATTTATTTTGTACTACATGATGTTTTGAAATATGTATACATTGTGGAATTGCTAAATTGAGCTAAGTAACTATTGCACATTAACATATGTATATACTTATTAACATATTCATGTATTTATTTTTGTGGTGAGAATGCTTAAAACACAGAGTGAGATTTTAGGAAGAATTTTGAAAATAGAAAGAATGAAATTCACAGGGTCATCAAAATCAGGCTGGATGCTAGGGTGGGCAGAATCAAACCAGTGATCCCTTCACTCTAGCCTAAGAGTCTAAGTCAGGTCCTTGGCCCCTGAATCTACCTTTGTGGAGAATTGCTTCCAGCTTCTCAAGTGGGACTACAGAAAGGTGCCACCACAGGGCTTGCTGTCCCCCTACCAGCTCAAGTCACTGAGGCCGTGGAAGCACCTCCAGGAGCGTCTTGACACAATTCTCAATGCCAGGGTTTAAGCAGGGCGATAATCTGCCTGTTACCCATCTGGAAATGAAGGAAATCCAAGGTCACGTGTCCGATTATCTTGAAAAGACTAGCAAAGAGGAGGATCTTGATACTTGAAAGTTGACGACGCATTGACTGGTTTAGCTTTATGATGTCTGGTTCAGCCAAGTGAAGCCATCTCCCCTAACATTGGCAGCTCTCCACACTGGTGAGTAAACAGCGTGGGCAGGTCCATGCCTTGGTTTTCATTGTTTGCATCCAATTGGAGAAAACAAGGAAAATGTGTTTTCATGAAGCTAAATGTGTTCAAAGTAAAATAACTGTTTCTTACTTTAAGATAATATCTTTGTGGGTTAGGGTTGTAGCTCAGGGGTAGAGCATTTGCCTAGCAAGTATGAAGCCCAGGGGTTGAGCCTCAGCACCACATTAAATAAATAAATAAATAAATAAATAAATAAATAAATAAATAAATAAGTTGTATCCATCTACAACTAAAAATATATTTAATTTTTTTTTAAAAGACAATATCCTTTCCACTACCTAGGTTACAAGCTCCATTCTTTTGGGAAAATATGGTAAAAATAGACTATTATTTATTTGTTTATTCCTTTGCAGTAAAATGAAGAAACCCTATGTTCCTCCCCCTTCCAATGTTACTTATGTGACACTGCTTCATTATAAACACATTAGCCATGGGTCACAGTTCAATAAGGAGATAGAGACCGCACATTCCTTCCTGGCCATACCAGTTTGGCAAAATGTTCTGCTCCCTTTGGAACTTCAAAAGGTGCTGTAGGATCACAACGGAGCTTCACGTCCATCACTGTACCTATCCACCCTCCTGATTGGAAGCATCTTTGCCTAGAGACTACTGCCTTGCTCTCCTTCTGGCACTGATGATCCACACAGCATTGAGCATGCTGTTGGTACACTGTGTCTTGCAGTTGGATGTAC
>NW_026003075.1:0-2208 GCF_001458135.2 Marmota marmota marmota | reverse complement strand
ACACTAACCCTAACCCTCCATCTAGTCCTAAACCTAGCTCAAACTCTAACCCTTTCCCTAATCATAGCACTAACCCTAACCCTAACCCTGGCCCTTACTGTAACCCTAACCCTTGCCCTAGACCTAACCCAGCTCAAACCCGAATACTTACCCTAAACCTAACCTTGACACTAATCCTAGGCCTAACCCTAACCTGAGCCACACTAGCCCTAACCTTACCTCTAACCCTATCTATAACCCTAAAGATAAGCCTAAACCAAATGCTAACCCTAGGCCTAATGATAACCCTATCACTAATAATAACCATATCCATTATTCTAAACCTAACCTGAATCCTAAACATAACCCTATCCATTACCCGAATCCTAAAATGAACTCTAATGCTAATACAAGCCTTAACTCTAAACCTTAACCTAAACTGAACCATACCCAGACCCTGACCCTAATAAAACACCTAGCTCTAAACCTGACCCTTACCCTAAACCTAACCCTAACACTAGACCTAGCCATAACCTAACCATAAAACTACCACATACTTTGAACCTAAATGTAACATTAGCCCTAGCCCTAATCTTAGCCCTAGCCCTAACACATACCCTCATCCTGGCACTAAACCTAGCCTTAATCCTAACCTGAATGGTAACCTTAGACCTAAATCAAATTCTAACCCAAACCCTACCTCTAGATATAACCCCATCCCTTCCCCTAAATCTAACTCTAACCCTGACACTAACACTAAACTTAACCCGAGCCTTAACCCTAAGCCTAACCCTAACACCAACCCTATCGCTAATCCTTGCCATAATTTAGCCCTATCCCTAAACCTATCCCTAACCCAAGCCCAAAGAATAACTCTAATCGCACCCCAGTCTTATTTCTTGTTCTAAACCTATCTGTTACCATAACCCTAACACTAGCCCTAAACTTAATCTTAATGCAGGCCCTAGGCCTAAACCTAGATCTAACCATAAAAATAAATCTAAGCCTAAACCTTATCCTACCACTAGCCCTAACACTATCACTAATCCTAAAACTAGCCCTAACCTTAGCCCTAGCTCTAAAACAAAACTGAGCCATAGCCCTAACCTAATCCTAGCCTAACGGTAACACTAGACCTGACATTAGCCCTATCCTAATTCTTTCCCTAACCCTAACACAAAACATAACCCTACACCTAGCCTTAATCCTATCCCTAATTTGAGTCCTATCCCTAAACCTGATCAGTAACACTGATCCTGATTCTGACTCTAACACTAAACCTATCTCAAAGCATCTCCCTAAACTTAAAACTAATCTAAACACTAGACCTTGACCTAGACCTAATGCTATCTCTATAACAAAACTTAATCTTAACTCTAGTTCTTACAATAGCCGTAGTCCTACCTTATCCCTAACCTAACCCAAAAACTAGCCCTAATCTGATCCCTAAACCTAGCTTTAACCCTATCCCTAACCCTAACCCTAGCCCTATCACTTAACCTAAACCTAACCCAAAAATTAAACCTTGAACTAACCAGAACCATAGCTGTAATCCTAACAATAACCCTAGCCATAACCCTAGCTTTAATCTTATTTATTACCCTAACCATAATCCTAACCGAATTCTAACCCTAGGCCTAAAACTAACCATAGCTCTAACCTAACAATAACCCTAGCCTTAACTGTAGCTCTAATCCTATCCATTATCCTAACCATAACCCTAACTGAATTCTATCCCTTGGCCTTACCTTAATACTATCCCTAACCCAAAGGCTGTCCATTACCCTAAACCTAAACTGAACCCTAAACCTAACCATATCCATTACCCTAACTCTAACACTAACTCTAATGCTAATTTGAGCCCTAACCCTAATCCTTAACCTAACACATATCCTAACCCTTATTCATACCCTAATAGTACCTTAGCTGCAAAGCTGACCCTAACACTCAACCTAACCCTTACAATAGATCTGGCTATAAACCTAACCCTAAAACTAACCCAAACCATAACCCTAGACCTGACATTATCCCTAGCCGTAATCCTAGCCCTATGCCTAACACAAATCCTAGCCCTAATCTTAGAACTAAGCCTAGCCTTAATTCTAACTATAAACTTAACCCTATCCCTATCCCTAATTTTATCTTATGATCTAGCCAAAAATGTATGCTGTAACATCATATCTTACCCTAACCCTAGCACTAATCCTAGCCCTAGTTTAGCCCTATCCC
>NW_026003074.1:0-2208 GCF_001458135.2 Marmota marmota marmota | reverse complement strand
AGTTGATAAACATTCAGTTACCAGAGAAAGCAGACTGAACCACATGTCTCAGGAAACTCAATGACAGTAAAGAGTAAATGAAATGTTATAAAATTACTCATAAAAATACATGTAAGCCAAGCTTTCCATCAATTCTCCAGAGAGAATTATGAACAGAGAGAATTGAAGGCTCTCACTTGCTGTTCTGGATAAATCCACTAGGGGACAGACTTGAGTCAAGCACTTTCACTCTCCATGTGGATAATACAGTTCTACCTGGGTGGATATAAAGGCCTCATGATTGGAGTGTCTGAAGAGGTGAAAATGATATGGTGACTTAGAGCATGCTGGAATCAGATGCCATGAGATTTGAATCCCCACCTCACATATGACCAGTTGTAACATCTTGGCAAGTTTGCTTAACTTTGTAAGGCTTGATTTCTCTATATAAACTGAATTTCTACCTTTCCATAACTTATGGTCTTTGGGTGTTTTCTTATATGGTAGAATAATCACTTTTGAATAATCTTTATTATCATGATTAGTTCTACAACAAGGACAGCATTTCTAACATTACTAATGACTTAGGATAATGATTTTGTTCAGTGGCAGAAAAGAGAATCAAATTCTGATGTATCTGACCTGAGGAGTCATCCAACTAAACCTACTCTGCCCCAAAGTATCAATATTTTATTTATGTTTCTCCATGAGCAACTGATAATGTCCTACACCTGCAATGAACGTGAACACATTGGCAACAATTATGCCAGCACCCCATGGACAAAGCTTTTCCACTTAAACTCAAAGAGGGCAACAATCATTCTTCTTGATAGCTCAGTAGCTGCCTTTTTTTTTTTTTTTTTTTGCCTAAATGCTCTCTCCACATTACATCTCAAATTCTTTATACCAAACCTACAAGGAAGGCCTGGTCTTCTTCCAGTCAACAAATGGTGGTTGAGTTGTGCTATTTTTCAAGCAATGTTTTACCTTACTGGGGATAAAGTATTATATGAAGCAAAGTTCCCTCCATCCCAGAATATGCAGTGTAGTTGAGGAGAAAGGTATAAACTCACACATTCACAGATGTGTATATAAATGTAGGTGAGGATGTGAATATGGAGTAACAAGTCAGGCAGAGATAATTACTGTAGACTATTAAACCATGGTAAGGGGGGGAGATGGAGTTGTCAGAGTTGCCATGTTAGAGTGATGAGAAGGGCCCTTCTGAGCCAGTCATGTGGCTTCCCAGAGACCTGAGGAAGGTTGGAAGGGAGGGAGTTCTGCATCCCGTCTTTCAGCAGTGCTTTCCTGGCAGAGCCCAAATGTAAATAGCCTGAGGTCTGATGGGTTTGGTATGTGTGTGGGTTGACAGGAAGGCTGCCTGGTCGGCTGCTCAGCTCTAGGGGGATTTTGTATTGGCAGCCTTAGCTAACTAATACAGTTTCCAGAATATTCTGTCTTACCTACATTATTCAACATTATTTATATGTGACAAAACTTAGCCAGATGGTGGTAGCACAGGCTGCTTTATATCTCAGGTACTATAGGAAGGCCAGTGTTTGAGGCAGGCCTGGACAATGTAATGAGACTCTGTCTCAAAAAAAAAAAATACAAATAATGCTGAGAATGTAACTCTCGTAGTTACATTCTGCCGGTACAAGGCACAAGACCCTGGGATTAATCACCAGTAATGAAAAAAATAAAATAAAATCGCAAACTCCCATGAAGGTTAAACACCTGTTTTTTCCTTCTGCCATAAGCCTATGAGCAAAGATATCAAATAACCCCTGTGTTAGGGAGTCCATTACCTAATGTGCCCACTAGAAAGGGCAAAGTCAAGGATTTGAAGGACAATCCATCTGATGATAATGCTCACATGTTCTGCATGTCCAGAGCTGGCATTGCAAGTTGGTATTCTAAATGGAAACCCAATGCAAGTACATTCACTTTCTCAGATGATAAAAAATAAGTGAGCCCTGCAGGATTCCTCTCTGTCAGAATCAACGGCAGTTTTCACTGGCCTGTGAGCGGTGCTTTCATGTGGAAGCTTTGAACTGCAAGTGCTGCTCAGTCACTTGGCAGGTTGATGAACTTGGGACTTTACTTTCAATCTTTCCCACCCAGGACTGTTGGCTACAATCCAGTTATGGTTTTGAAAATCATTTTTTTTCATGGATGGCCAAGCACTTTCGTACATGATAACTGTTAAGTTGAGCACTAAAGGAATAA
>NW_026003073.1:0-2208 GCF_001458135.2 Marmota marmota marmota | reverse complement strand
TTTCCTTTCCCATTGTCCTTAAATTGATCTGCTATTTGTAAGGCCTCCTCTAGATCAAAGGAAAGCTTGTTTGATTTATTTACATGATGCAAAATCATGACTGGGGTAAGTGTGGGTGAAAAAAATACATCTAGCATCATGATCCCTTCTTAACCTCCACACATAGCAAATCTCTGCTTTCTTTTTATGACCAAACTTACTTGCAAAGAAAATTCAAAGGAAGAAACAACAAGAGATGGAAGTTGGAAGTGTTGTTAAAATAGAACTTGATGAGCTCTTTTGAAGGTGTCAATTGATCTCTCTGAATTTTTCAGGACAGTGTCATATGATCAGTTCCCCAAGTCTTAACAGAGAAAGAGAAGATAAACAGACTGTTTAAGGGAAAGAGCCCTTTGGAACAAAACAACAGAATTTGAGTTTGCCCTCACCTCTTACTAATTGTCAGCCTTGTTTAAGCTGGTTTTTCCTCCATGTCCTCATTTCTAAATGAAGTATACCAAAATTTCCTCAGGAAGATGACTTTATGGATTACTAGTGATCATACATATGAAACTATAGGTTGAGAGTTTGCAAATAGGACATATTCTTCCTCTTTTCTCAGGCATACAGACCTCATACATACAATACAATAGATAAACCAAGTCTGATGAAACCAAACTATTAAGTTGCTTTTGCTCTCTGCAGACCACCCAGCTAGCTGCAATGAGTACATGCAAATTGTTTCTTATCCGTAAACATTTGTCACTTATGGCAATTAGGCCAACTAAATTTGGGTTGTCCATAACAGAGCCATATGCACTTAATCAATATGTGCAGAACTCAAATTTGAGGATGCCTATGGTGAAAATAATGTTACAATGATCTAATCTTCATAACTTTTGTTTAATATTTGTAGGACATGTGTGAGTACATGTGTGTGTTTGTCTATATATGTAAACATACATAAATTAGATGCATTAATATATATTTTCCTTTAATACATTCTTACTTATATAATTTATTCAATATTACATAACATGTGAAATGCATTAATATATTACATATACACAAATATCTGCTTAATTGGCATTGCTATTTTACTGAGTCATTTGCAAGTTTCTATATAGCATTCTTTAGCTTAATCAGACAAAATCTGCTAAACCAAAAACAACTATGTAGAATTAGAATAGAATCAAAGAGGTACATATTTCCTGTGGAATACTAATAACCATCTTTCTATATATGTGATTGCTAATACTTCTTTTAACTGTGAAAGATATTCACAAAATATAACAAGACCATGGTTATCAGCATTCAAGGTCCAAAAAGTTAATAACACCTGGCACTAGGTGTTTTCAGGATAGTAATGCAATATGCCCTGAAAATAAGCCTATGAATGAACTGTAATAGATAAAATTACATAAAGAGGTCATTTAGCTTCAAATATCAATACTCCAATATAGTTTATGGTAAAATATGAAATTAGAATTATGATCAAAATATCTAATTTTGACAGATCCAAAAATTCCAAATTGTATAAAATTTCAACTTTTGCATAAAAAACTTACTTCATTCTTGTTTATAGAAATACAAAATTTGACACATGGCAAAAATACAGTATGAACATTTCAGCCACAAAATAAAAGGATTTAATTACTACATGTCTCCCATCAAAAACATGTCACAGATGTTCATCTTAAAATGCATATTTTTAAATTAGAATTTTGTTCAAATAAAAGTGATTCATCTTCGACTCCCAGGTCCTAGACAAATTGTGTGATTCGTACATGGTAATCAGTCACCATTTTAATTAGAAGTTGTCATTCACCCCAGCACACCAATCTCTGGGAGCGATCAAGTAATGTTTTGTACAGCTGCTCCCGTGCTTTGCCTGTCATCTTGGCCTGACTTTGAATTTCTTTCCCCACCTTTTCCTCTCCTTTAGATAATCCCCCTCCTTCTTTCCTCACTCCCACTGAGCTGTCAAGAGTAGAAATACTGTGATATGAAATCATTGTCTCTATGACTCTAAAAAAAAAGGAGAGCTTGCACTAGATTTTGATCAAAGAGAATCATTTATAAGATAGATGCAGCCTAAAACCTCAGGGAGTGTTATTTTCCCTCCAAAGCATCAGGATTATGTGAAATAACAAAGACAAAGAAACATTTTTAATCCTTTTTTTTTCTCTTAACTGCATGATTGAGGTTTATACTATACAATGCTTCTCA
>NW_026003072.1:0-2208 GCF_001458135.2 Marmota marmota marmota | reverse complement strand
AATAAGGACAGAACAGTAGGCAAATTACTTTACAAAGTACAATTATAAGTGTAGTTTCATGACTCTTGATAATGTAAAGTGATTTGAACGATAATGACCCTGTATATGGAGTAGCTTTAGCTAGAAACCAAAACAAAGTCTGTGTGTAGAGAAAGATAAAACAGAGTTGGTGATTATGCATCAGGAGTTCTGGCACATCTTTACATATGGAAAAGAAGTTCAAAACTTCTCATTCATATAACAAGGATAAAATGTGTATTTTCTCCATCTGTAGGTTTTATTTTCATGATTTAAAGCAAATATTGTATTCTTTGAGATGTAGAAGTAATAAAGAGCTCTTAACGTACCACAAATGACACCAAGTAATTTTTTTATGCCATATAATAAACCTTTGGAATGACTAGAAGGGCACTATCCAATAAGTCCTTTCAGCTTTTGCAACACTTTCATCTGTTCCTTTGATGGGGATTTTTTTCTTGATAATTATCAGAGCTTCTAACCACATAGAAATAAGCAGATGACTCAGTTCTGATTTCCGTGTCCTAATCAGATTAAAACCTCGCTACAATAGAGAAACTTGCTTCCCCTAAGACATTAAATGATACCGTTTGCTTTTACCCAGAAACATAATGGAGATACTATTTTATATGAGTTAGACATATTATGAATGTAAAATAAATGTTTTATATGACAGTAAAGATAATTGTGAAAAATAGTGTACATGCATTTTTCCCAACTTTCTTTAGCATTGTAGCAATATAATTTCTCTGTATATGAGTACTTTGTATAAACATGGTCAAGTTTGTTTGAACTGTTTCCATGTTGCTTCATTGTGGTTGGTAATTATGACCAATATAAGGACTAAGCATTTCTTCAAAGAGAGAAATGGGTTATTGTGGGAGGCCAAGCTTATGGGTGACTGAGTTACACTCCCCAGCTGGGTGCTGAGGTGCTCAGTCACAGAAATGGGTGTGTCTTGCTACATCCCCATGGGTGAAGCTATGCTCGCCTGTTCCTTTGTGGTATGACCCCTTGCCCTGTTTAGGATAGAATCTTCCATGGAGGTTCCTTGAGCGTGTCCCCTCCTCTTACTGTGCCCTTGGGTGTGGCCTACCCAGGTGTCAGTCAACCTGCTGACAGTGGACATCATGAGGATGGACTCAGCCCCCTGAAACCTGACCCCTTGCCTCATTTGAGTAGCTTCTCCTCAATAAAAGGGGAAAGCGTGTGCTCTCTCTCTCTCTCTCTTTCTGCGGACCCTTAAGGTCAGAGGAGTCGTCACAGCAACCCCAAAGAAAAAGGTATTTGTGTCTCTTGTGTGGTTATTTTGTGCAGCCCAGTTAGCCCAGTTTAACTAGAGTGACCCCTGAGCCTTTTAGTCGTGAGAACAGAAACCCGGCAATTGGCGCCCAACGTGGGGCGAAAGGTCTTTAAGCCGCCGAGACAAAAGCGACAAATGCTGGCTCCTAAGGGGACTCCAATTTAAATATTAAAGAAAGTTAGTGAAGTTGAACGTTCTCTCCAGAAGTTAAGCATGCTTAGGATTGCAGAGTATTGTGGGCAAAATTGTAGAAAGTAAGTGAATTAGACAAAAGGAAAATCTGTGACATTAAAATTTTTAATATTGGTATAATTGTAGAGACTCTAAATAAATATAGTTATTAAGATGATTGATGGGCTATGTTGTTGAGTTGAGTCCTCTCCATGGAAAGCGCGCTTTTGTGGATTTTTTATACTTGTTTTTATAAATCTTTATAAAAGATTTTTTGGGGGCTAGGATTGTTGCTCAGCGGTAGAGTGCTTGCCTAGCATGAGCGGAACCTGAGTTCGATCCTCAGGATCTCATAAAAAAAAAAGCTTAAAAAAAAAAGAAGAGAGATTTTTTGGCCTTTATGTTCTAGAAGTTTGTGCTAGGAGAGTGAGAAAAAGGGAGAGAAAATGTGATGTTTACCTGGAGAGAAATAAGTTTCAATTTTCTATTGTTTTTGTCAATACTCAGAAAGTATGTATGGACCTTTTTACTACATGATTGTCCTATGAATCAGAATGGCTGTAACTCAGCCTCTGGGGACAAGAGACTTTAGCCGCTGCTGCTTGCTGCTCGCTATGGGGTCCTAGCCCCTGAGGCCAGCAGTGCTTTTAACCCTTGAATTACTTGACCTAAATGCCAAACACAGACTAACTTAAGATCTGATGGTAATGCTAGCA
>NW_026003071.1:0-2208 GCF_001458135.2 Marmota marmota marmota | reverse complement strand
CTCTAGCTTCTTGAACATATGGAATATAGTTATAATAATTTTAATATCTGTGTCTACTTATTCTACTATCTATGTTATTTCTGACTAGTTTTAATTGTTTGATCTGTTTTTCTGGTCACAGTTGGACTTTGAGCATTGCTGGTGCACTCCTGACCAGACCAGACGCTTGGCTTGGACTTCAGTTTCCCCTGTCCTGTGGGGCTCGATGACATAGAGTTGGCCATCCTTTGGGACCACCCCTCCAGCTGGGTGGTCCTTCTGGCCAGGCCCCTCACACTCCTCTTCCTTCACTCTCTTTTATGGTCATTCTTCTTCTGGACCCCAGATATCTCAGGACCAAGGCTGACAGGGTATATGCTTAGACTACTGAGAAGTTTTGGAAAAATGTGCACAACAAAATTAATTTGGCTGTAATTCTAACTACTATTAACATTTTTGTATAATTAACATTTTGTGTACAGCTGGTTTACATTGTGTTTATACTTCAATTCTTTAAATTCTGCTTAGCTTCAGTTATCTTTTCCCATATTACTAAAAGATGTCAATGATTAATTAATTCTATCATAGAGGCATGCCATGATTTACATGACTACTTCTCTGTACTAGGACATTGTAGATTGTTTTCTTTTTTTCTATTACGTCATTCTGCACAAATTCTTGAATTTGAGATTTTTTTTTTTTTGGTACTGGGAGTTGAACCTGGGGGCATTTAACCCTATTATATATCCCCAGTCCTTTAAAAAATATTTTAAATTTAGAGACAGGGTCTCACTAAGTTGCTTAGGGCGTCACTAAGTTTCTGAGGCTGGCTTTGGACTCGCAATCCTCTTGCCTTACCCTCCTGAGCCACTGGGGTTACAGGTATGAATCACTGCTCCTGGCTGAATTTGAGATTTTTTTAAAAAATGGATTCCCAGAAATGAAATAACAGTATTGAACATTTTCAGGTACTTATTTTTAACTTTATTTATTTTTTTGTTGTTGTTTTTGGTATCAGGGAGTGAACTCAGGGGCATTTAACCACTGAGCCCCATCCCCAGCCCTTTTTATTTTAAATTTTGAGACAAGGTTTTGTTAAGTTGCTTAGGGCCTGGATAAATTGCTGAGGCTGGCTTTGAACTTGTGATCTTCCTGCTTTAGCCTGGGGAGCCTCTGGGATTATAGGTATGTGCCAATGCACCTGGCCCTTTTCAGGTACTTAAAGCATAATGCTACATTGCTTTTCAAAATGGTTGTTATAATGTACACTTCAACTCAATCAACATTTGACATGACCTTCAGTTTTAGCAGATAAACTTTTTAAATATGCAAACTTGTTTACTAAAGTAAAACAAGAGATAAGATTGAATAAATTTGATATTTACTTTGAATTAAGTATTTGAGAAAACCTTTTTAGGTAGCTCTCTAGCTGTAGGAGAAAGTTTTATTCCACTTTCAATTAGTTTGAAAAAATTCATTTGCACCCCTTCTATAACTACAACCGAATACATCCTTTTTTTTAGCTTTTGAGTTGCATGTTAGCATTAATTTGACAAATTACACTGTGGAATGAGCATGTTTTACTTTACTTAGTTTGGATGAGAGGTTTTTCCATGATTAAAGCCAAAAGAATTCTCTTGGGATCTGCTCTAGCCTGGTAGGAGCACTTTAATTTTATATCCTATTGGTTTTATTTATTTAGGATTTCTATCTTGCCTACTACTAAGCAGGACTCAGGGTGACTTATATGTAAGATGAAAACAGTAAGATCAAGAGCACAAAGAGTAAAAAATAAAAAAATATTAGTGGGAATCTACGTTAATTATCATATATGGGCATTGATTTTTATTTTTTAATTTTAATTTTTTTTTTATTTTTTATTTTTTAATTTTTTATTGTGGGTTGTTCAAAACATTACAAATTTCTTGACATATCATATTCGACACTTTGATTCAAGTGGGTTATGAACTCCCACCTTCACCCCATACACAGATTGCAGAATCACATCAGTTACACATCCATTGATTTACAAATTGCCATACTAGTGTCTGTTGTGCTCCGCTGCCTTTCCCATCCTCCCCCTTAATTTTAATTTTTTTAAAATTTTGTTTTTATACATATTTTCCCATTTTTTTTTGTACATAATGCATAATGGTGGGACTTGCTGTTGGGTATTGATTAAATAGGATTTTTGTGGCTTTCTTTCTTCTTCTTTTTTTTTTTTTTTTT
>NW_026003070.1:0-2208 GCF_001458135.2 Marmota marmota marmota | reverse complement strand
TCATTAATGACATGTTAAAATCTTTAAAAGCTGTTTGCTCAACAAGATTGGTCAACAAGATTTGTTAGATCAATTAGAAAGGCCATATCAGGATTCTCTTAACAGTCTTATGACATTTCTAAAGTTTAAAAATCCTGCAGAATAAAAAACATCTAAATTTAGTATAAAGAGTAAATACCTGTGGATTTGAACTAATGTAAGAATGAATGAAAGTAGAATTGGGCTTTACAGGAGGAAATGTGACCAGTCCAGAAACAGGGCAGCAATGAAGTTATGTAAGTTGTCAAGAGTTTGATAGCACCATGACTTTGACCATGAAACTGTTGCATGATGCGTGCCCTAATGAGAACCCTGAGGTGCCCGTTCCCATGACTCTGTACACTATGCTTTGCTTTGCTTCACATTCTCTATAGTGAAGAACCTGGAGTAGAGCAGCTTTCTACTTCTCAAAAACATTCCATTTAATTTCAATTGGAGGAAGACCTTTCTAAAATGTGGGACATGAGTAGTCACATTGGGTTTGGCCTTCTGATCCTCAGGTGGGGTGTTTGTTATCAAATATAGCAGTTGTCCTTGGAGAGGATCAGTATTCAGGGTCAGTACCAAGCAGCATAGAACTCAGGCCATCACAGGTTGAAAGCAGAGCACTGCAGCACCAAGGGAATAAGGACGCTGCTCTTTTACATCCACTCTCCAACAGTTTTCATTTTCAATCAGAGTACTTAAGTAGGATTGATTGTTCTTCCAATGGTAATGTCCAGTTCTTTGTTCTCTCAAGAGCAATGCATACCAATTGTAGCATAAAATATTTTGCTTAGAGTTTTTCTATTACATTGAGCCTTTATAGTGTCATACACTCTGTGCAAAACATCACATCATTTCATGTAAATTTCACAATTCTCTGAACTTGATATTATGAGTCCCATTTTGCAGGTTCATAAAATGAGCTTTACGGAGGGAAACTTCATTACTTTTCTTCCAAAGACACTCAGTGGTAAGAAAGAGCAGAGGTGATTTCAAATCTGATTCCAAATCCATAATGATTAACCCGTATACTCAATAAACTTTACAACATGGACTTGCTGAAAAGGGGCTTATAAACTGCTTTATGAAGAGTTTGTAATTAGGCATTCAAAATATGCTACCATCCATTCGGTAACCATGTGTGCCAACTGTCTTGTAGTACCACGACAATGAAATAACTTGTTGAAATTAATCATGGAATAAATATAGAGCAAAAAATGCAAAGAAGAGATATTTTCACCGAGTATTTAAAATTAGTATGAAAAGTATATTTTAAAAGGACTAACAAATTGTAATAATATTCAAAATGCAATATTTGAGTCCTATTTGTGCTTAGCAAAAAACTATATCAACACTTTGTTTCCAAATCCTATGACTTTTCTGAGGACAAATTTAAATTTATTATTGTGAATGTTATTCAAACCATAACTCCGTTAGGCGTTAGATATTTCAAAATATCTGATTTCCTCTTAAACACTAACCCTGTGCCTTCCATTTCTGATTTCATCTTCAGCACTAACCCTGTCCCTTCACTTAAAGGAAGTTCAGTGAAGTTCAATTCCCCCCAAATTACTGAAAAATATCAAATTCAATTTTTTAAAGGTCTGAAAGAAACAAGAGTTTAATAAGATGCTGACCTTGGTTTCTGTTCCTCTCATCATTTCCTTGAAGGATCTTAACTCAGCTAACCATTTTTAATTAGGCAAAAGTTTGTTGAATTTTGTTGATTCTTGCCCTCAAGTAGCTTTGAACTATGAATAAATATACCTGAGCAGCTAGCTATGACAGAGGGCAAGATGGACGCACCCCACAGAGAATAATATGAACCAATGTTCTTTTTCCTGGAAGTGTCTTACTCTGATTTTTCTACTCCTTCTCATTTGCAGGCCCCACTCCTTTGCCATAGGAATGAACTCACCACCTGGACTGGCCCATCAGGGAACTCAAACTTCCCCAAAGTAACAAAGGATTCAAGGTGAAGACCTGTTCCATATGGAGACCACCCAAGTCCTGCAATGGCTGACTGCTGTGAAAGAGAAATGTCTCTCCATCTGACATCAAGAACCAAACAAGCCAGTTATATATGCCAAATGTCTTCTTTGATATAAGGAAGGCAACGAAGAACAGAACAGGGAGGAAGAGCATGAGAAGAAGACCACCATTAAATAGGGATGAGACAGGGAA
>NW_026003069.1:0-2208 GCF_001458135.2 Marmota marmota marmota | reverse complement strand
AGGGAAAAATAATACAAGGGGGACAAATGAATGTCAGTAGAGGGGGCAGAGAGCGAAGAGGGGAGGGGAGGGGAGGGGAGGGGGGATAGTAGAGGATAGGAAAGGCAGCAGAACACAACAGACACTAGTATGGCACTATGTAAATCAATGGATGTGTAACTGATGTGATTCTGCAATCTGTATATGGGGTAAAAATGGGAGCTCATAACCCACTTGAATCAAAGTGTGAAATATGATATATCAAGAACTATGTAATGTTTTGAACAACCAACAATAAAAAATTAAAAAAAAAATGTGCCTAGTACCTCTGACCTAACCATTCCAGGTTAGCCCAGTCTACCTTAGGCAGGCTCAGAACATTTATGATTCCTAAAGTTGGGTGAAATCATCCACTACAAAGCCTGTTTTATAATAAAGTGTTGATCACCTCATAATTTACTGCCTACTGCATGCAATGAAAAGCAGAATGGACCTGTGGGAGTGCTCCGGCACCCCGGTCATGTTGAGAAGTCACCAGTCGAACCATTAGCGGTGGGGATCATCTATGCTCTCATTACCCTCATCTACATAAAAATGGGGACAGAGAGGGTCTTAGAGGGGCTCTTACAAAGAACACGGGCTGTTACTGGTGACCCAGGCTGGACACTGAGCTCAGACTCACAGCTGCTACAAGATGCTGCTTCCACAGTCTGCAATGCATGGAATTCCCAGCAGAGCAGAAGCAGTCTGGGACTGTGCTCAAGGCAGAGGAAGTCCAGATAGGAAAGACTCCTCACAACAAGAAACTCTGCTGCCATGGGGAATGGGTGCATGTGAGCCAACACTGCAAGGATGGTCAGGTTTTGGCATATGGAGGAAGCAAAGGCATTCTGAGCAGCGAGCAGAGCGTTAGAGGCAAGAAAATGGGACACTACCAGGTGTGTCTGGGAGGTCTTTCCAGATGGGACTGCAGAGCACAGAAACTGGAGCAGAGAAACCAAGCAGGAGAGGAGCCTCAGAGCGAGAAGCTGTTCTGTCTTCCAGAGTCGAGCTTTGTTCTGTGCACACTGAGAAGCCCAAGAACACCTTTGAGCAGGACAGTGGTCTAATGGAAACCATCTCACGAGAAGATTTTTTTTTCTGGTGGTAATAGGAAGAATAGTTTGGAAACTCAGTCAGTAGGCATGGTAACATCTCCACCTAATAGCACATGGATAAAGCCCAATGGTTCATTTTTCAAATAGGAACAAGAAGTGAGAAAGTTGACATTATATGTTAGTCACCCTTTTGTCACTAAAATACCTGACAAGAACAACTTAGAGGGGCAAGTTTAATTTGGGCTTATAGTTTCAGAGATTCCATGGTTCACAGTTGATTGACTCCACTGCTCTGGCCCTGAGGTGAGGCAGAGGATCATGGCGGAAGGGTGAGGTAAAGGAAAGCTGTCAGGTCATGACAACTGGGAGGCGGAGAGAGAGAGAGGAGGCAGAGAAAGATATAGTCCCCAAGGGCACGCCCCCAGTGACCTACTTACTCCAGCCACACCCCACCTGCCTACAGTTCCCACCCGAAATCCATTCAAATTATTAATCCATCAAATGGATTAATCCTTTGATTAGGTCACAGTTCATACTCTAATTGTTTCATCTCTAAATATTCCCATAACTAACACATGAGCTTTTGTGGGGACATTTCACTTCCAAACCATCACAGATGGTTTTTATGAGAAAAGCATTGGTTTGAATAGAATAACATTTTCATAGACTAGATAGTAGCAAAAGGCCTTGAAGAACAGTGTTGAGTTTTAATTGAGCATTTTGTACTCCAATGTTAGAGTCTGTAAATAAGTCAAAATAACACCTGGAATTTTGTCAGGGGAATGTTAAAGTTCGTAAACAAGTCTGGATGGTGCCTGGCAAAATACCAGAGGGAGTGGTTTGAGAAGTAACAAAAGCGAGCCATTAAGTGTAGAGATTCCTGATTGGTTGACTGCTGTATCTAGTTTATGCTAATTAGATAAGCTGTGTGGAATGTATAAATACTGCTCCTGTCCTACAATAAACGGCTCCCACTCCTGCTGTATCAATCTACACAAGTTGTTCGTCACCCCCCGGTTATTTTGCCGCAGCCGGACTGCGGCAGATGGTGGCCCGTTACGGGGAGCCCTGGGACACTCAGGGGTAAGTGTCGAAAAAAAGCTGCCCATCCATAGATGGGACGGGAGCAATC
>NW_026003068.1:0-2208 GCF_001458135.2 Marmota marmota marmota | reverse complement strand
GGGTCTTCCACTAGAAATACCAGAATAGAATTTTTTAAATTCAGGGTCCCTGGATCTCTAGAAGACTTTTATTAAATGATATTCATGATATGTTCATGTGAACATGAAGACAAACATGAGCATGACTTCCTCCCTTAAACATAGGCATGATATTCAGATTTATTTAACTATCTGATATGAACTGAATATTTTTATCTTCAAAAGACACATGTTGAAGCCTAATCCCCAGTGTGATGATTCTCAGCAGTGAGGCCTTTGGTTATGACTGGAACCCTCATGAGTGGGATTAATGACTTTTTAAGAGGAGAAAGGCAAGAAATTATCTCTTCTTTTGCTATATGAGAAGGCAGGAAGAAAGCCTCCCTCTGTAAGCCAGGAATAGCCCTCACCATGACCAAAGAAGCCAGCACCTTGTTCTCCAGCCTCCCAGTCTCTGGTACTGAGTGAAATAAGTTTCTGTTCTTTAGGTTTTTCAGGCTGTGGTGTTTTTGGTATGTCACACAAACTGATGAGACAAACATGGAGACACAGGAACTCCAATGGTACAGATGTCACTAACATGTGGCATGAAAAGAACCCAGATTTTGGTGTTAGATAGATCTAATCAAACATGAGTCATTGGTAAAATTTTCTCCTAATCTCATATTATCCATCTGTGAAAGATGACTAGTAACATCCATGGAAAAAACCTCAACACCTTTCAGATCATAAAAGGAAAGCATTGGGTAAAACCTAAATCATAAAATAGTGAAAAGTAAACAGCAGGCTGAGGACATTTCTATATGTAAATTGAGAAATGAATGACCTGATTATATTAACAGCATTTAAAAGATAAGTAAAAAGATTCTCAGACAGAAGAGTTGACAATGTACAGTATACAAAATTCACTAGCACAAATGTATGTGGTCAATTGACATATTAAAATAGCCAATGCCATGACTAATCACAGACTATTTTCCACTGATGAACTTGGCAAAGACTTAGTGAGGAATGTATTTTTTATTTGGTAAAATTCTACTTATGTACATATCAAGCATTTTTTAAAGAAATGATAATAAAATGAAAAACAAGGAAAAGAAAAAGAAGGCAGAGAAAATGTGCCCCTAGGGATGGTGTTTTTTCTGGCTACTCACCCCTCAAAAACACAGGTGAGAGGTGAGTAGCCAGAGAGCAGGAGATGGTGAGAGCATGAAATGCTGTAGGCCCACACAGAGAAAAGTATGAAATAGGTCAGGATTTGTCTCAGAATAAAGGGATAGTTGAGGCCTAATGCCAGAGGACAGTTGAGGCAGAGGAAAGGTATAAAGGTATGGAATGAGGCTTGGCTCATGTCAGGAAATATAATCTAAGAAATTTCAGAATGTTGACCTTTCACATTCTAAAGAGATGCTTATGGTGACATTTGCATGGTAGCTAGTTCACTCCAAAGGCTGGAAATAGGGAGAATGTAACAGTATGATATGGAGGGGAAACAATTCAGAATTTAGGGGATATTCCCAGAAACACAGAGGAGAGATCATTTTCTGTGACTACTGATGACATTGTGAGGAAAATCCTCCCACCTCTTTGGGGAAACCACCTTACATATGAGAACACTGGTAGCATTTCACCGTGTTTTAACATTGTGTTCCCTGGAGTGTTGTAATGCAAAACTTACCCAATTTGACTGTCTTTTCTTTCACCTTGCCTAATTCTTTCTGTGGAAGGGCCTCTTTTATTGTGATGGGATCGGTGTGCTTAGAAAGAAGATAGTAAATAAAGAGTGTATTTTTCATTGACTACAAAGTTAATAATTTAGAATAAATATAGACATTTAATTACCTTTCTGAAATCAGATGAATCCCTAGAGGCTGAAAAACAAAAGGGGTATATAATCAAGCAAAGTTGAAGAGGACAAAACAACTCATACATTACAGATGCCTCCACATACAGCTGAGGTCCATGGTTCAGCTGTGCTAAAAATTATGCTATCTCCTGGGTTTCTGTGCTGGCTGGTTTGGCTGACAACAATCATGTGACTAAAATCTGCCAAAGGAATTTTGTGAATAGGTTTTGTGAAACATGCTGTTCATTTCACAAACCTGAGATTATTTGTCCAATGACCATAAATAAAACAGACAAGGGAACATATACCAATGCAAAGATACAGATTGATGGAGAATCCAACAGTTCTCTAGTGGAGAAACAAAGAAGGTCCCTAAGAGATTC
>NW_026003067.1:0-2208 GCF_001458135.2 Marmota marmota marmota | reverse complement strand
AAACACACACACACACACACACACACACACACACACACACACATGACAAAAAGAGAAATTCCATATCATAGATTTTCACTAGTGACTTTTATCCCCCAAAAGAGCATATTACAAAAAGTAGTACAGCCAGTGGTGCCACATACCTGTAATTCCAGCAACTTGGGAGGCAGGAGGATCACAAGCATGAGGCCAGCCTGGGCAATTTGGTGATACCATGTCTCAAAATTTAAAAAAAATAAAAAGGGTTGGGGATACAGTTCAGTGGTAGGGTACCCTTGGGTTCAATTCCCAGTGAAAGAAATAAGGGGGCGGAGAAAGAGAGGCATAGTTAAAACCATAGCACCAAGCCCATCATGCTCACAACTGTGGCCCTTCCTATCTTTGGCAGTGGCCAGTGGAATACCCTGAAGTTTTAGATACACATTATGGGCTGGGGTCGTGGCTCAGTGGTAGAGCACTTGCCTAGCACACATGTGAGGCACTGGGTTCCAACCTCAGCACTACATATAAATGAATGAATGAATGAATGAATGAATGAATGAATGAATGAATATTTATCAACAACTAAAAAAATTTTTAAAAAAACACCTTATGTTTGATCCCCATTACTAATGCTCCTGAAACAGAAGGTTTGGGGACTTCATATCACATGCTTCCTTTAAAATTCAAGGAGTTGGAGGCTGGGGATGTGGCTCAAGCGGTAGCGCGCTCGCCTGGCATGCGTGCGGCCTGGGTTCGATCCTCAGCACCACATACAAACAAGGATGTTGTGTCCACTGAAAACTAAAAAAATAAATATTAAAATTCTCTCTCTCTCAAAAAAAAAAAACTCAAGGAGTTGGGCTGGGGATACAGCTCAGTAGGCAAAGTGCTTGCCTTGCATGCACAAGGCCTTGGGTTCAATCCTCAGCACCAAAAATAAATAAAATAAAATTAGAAAGTTCACAGTAGCAATAAGTCCTTCCTCATGGACATAACCAATTTTAACTAATTTTTTATTCAACAAAGGAAAAATAGCCAAAAATTCCCAAACCCAAATAAATGGAAGTTGAGATCATATGTGCAGTTGTTATTTTTATTTTTATTTTTGATATTTTGGTGCTAGAAGTCAAACCCAGGATCTCATGAATGTTAAGCATATACCTTACCATGTTATGTGCAGTTTTTTAAATGTTTTGAATGCTTGGGCTACTATGGAAGTACCTCTGATACACTTCAAAATAACAGAGAATGGAAAGAATACAATCTATGTTTGTGTTTTAACTAACAGCTCAACTGCTCCTCCAGAGAAACATTATAATAAAATTAATTAAGAATTAATGAGGGCTGGGGATGTGGCTCAGTGTAGAGCATTTGCGTAGCATGTGTGAGGCACTGGGTTCGATTTTCAGTGCCACATAAAAAAATTGAAAAAATAAAGTTATAAAAAAGACTTCCTTTAAAAAAAAGAATTAATGAAGTTTATGGGCTGAGGCTATAGCTTTGTGGTAGAATACTTGCTTAGCACAGGCAAGAACCTGGGCTCAATCTCCAGCTGTGCAAACAAGAAACATTAAGTTTACTAATTAGTAATTAATAAAACTCTTGCAATGTGACACCTGATGTTTAGTTTCATGACTTTTTTTTCATTCCACATATTTTTTATTTAGAAAAAGAGCACCGGTCCCATACTGATCATTGTTGATCAGAGGGCACTTTTTTTCTACCCTGTGGCCCATAATGAAGATCACTTTTCTCATTCCTTTGATGTCTTCACATGCATTTACATTTGAATAAATCCATAAAATAACAGGAATGGCTACAGGAAAAGACATCTCTTTGGAAATATATTACAGACAGTGATGTTTAAGAAAATGCTAAAATACACATCAATGCAGACTAAGATGGTGGTTCATTCAACCTCATCTCCAGGCTTAGACATAAACATGAGGGCAACAAAATGCAGGGCCCAACTGCAGTGATCAGAGTTCCAATACACAACAAATTGGTTTCACACCAAGGGGAAGGTCATTTCTTTAATCCGTATCTTCTGGGAATGTACACAAATGTCATTCTTCCCAACCTACGTAATTAAACAGTGTAACTGGTGTGGCCATTCACTGTTTATTTTCCCACTGGATACTGGTATGTTAGCATCAGAGGACAAGGAGAGAATATAGGCAGTTGCAAATGTGTTAGTGAGATATCTCTCTCTCTCTCTCCCTCCCT
>NW_026003066.1:0-2208 GCF_001458135.2 Marmota marmota marmota | reverse complement strand
AAATCAAGACATTCAATGACTTCCTTGGAATAAAAATGCTGTCCGCACCTGCCTTTAGACCCACAGAAATGCAGGGAAGGTTCAACAACAAGGGAGGGGGCAGGCTGGAGGCCCTGGTGAGCTGCCAAGTATTCAACAACTGGCTCCCTAAGAGGAAAAATTAAAAACCTGATTTGAATATTACTTTCTCTGACTTAAGTAATCTCACAATGGCCAATGTCAGGCTACCAATGCAAAGTCATTAAATGTAAAATTAAGAAGAGAAGTGCAATAGCACACCATTGTATAGTAGTCCCATCTTATAGATTCAGCAGATACAGATGACCTCAAGAACACAGGAAACAGAGCTGGCTGTATGATCCACAGCTGTAATCCTAGTGACTTGGAAGGATTAGGCAGGAAGATCACAAATTCAAGGCCAGCCTTAGCTACTTAGCGAGATCTTTTCTCAAAAATAAAAAATAAGGCTGGGGATATAGCTTAGTTGGTAGAGTGCTTGCCTCACATGCACAAGGCCCTGGGTTCAATCCCTAGCACCACAAAAATAAATAAATAAATAAAAAATTTTAAAAATAAAGAATAAAGCACTGAGGATATAGTAAGTGATAAAGCAACCCTGGTTTCTAACCCTAGGACCCCCCCCCCCCAAAAAAAAAAGAACATAGGAAATAGTAAAATAAGTAGTAAGTATTGAGAATTGATTGCCTTTGTTTTAAATATTTTTTTAATTGTGAACTTATACAGTTTAGCTTTTAATAATGGCTATACTTAAGAACAAGTTTGCAAAATTCTTGAAAGTTAATCAGCTTCAGCACCACTGCTAGGCTGTCTGCAGAGGAGAAGGAAAGTTCCTCCCATAGACTCCAAGATATCAGTAGGGTGTTAGGGGAAGTGTGAGGCATAAGAGGAAGTTCTGTGTAAAGTTATTTGGAAACTAATAAACCCCTCCCTCCACATTCAGGTAGTGTTTTGGTGCCTTAATGAAGAGTCAGACTTTGAAGTGGCCTTCAGTCTGGGGGCTACTGGTGTCATAACAGATTATCCCACAGCCCTGAGGCGCTACCTGGACAACCATGGACCCGTGGCCCCAGCCTCCTAAGTCTGAGTTCCTCTCCTCTGTTTCTCTTCCTGAAAAATAAAGATTTTCTTTTCACTCACATAGTGGTACATGGAGTGAGGGGTGGAGGATGGCTTCTGGAACACTGTCAAAACTGCAGAGAGGGACAGAGCCTGGGGCCGCAGCCTGGGGCCCTAACCAGCCCAGCCACTGGTTCCACTACATTCCAGATCCAGAGTAATGCCACACCCAGTACCAGCTTGGCCTCCACTCTCAAGAATGTCCCTTACAGGGTCAACTCAGGTGCCCTGGCCCCTGGCCATGGCTAATGGTTCCATTCTCCTTTAAGAGCCCCAAGCATACAGCAAGGCACTTGACTTCCCCCACGTTTTGCCCCTGTGGGCCTCAACAGGCTGCAGAGGGTGAACATGGGTGAGTTCATAGGTCTGTCTGTACCGCCATCATACCAAGTTCCCCTGCCCAGGTCTCCTCCAGTCCTGAAACCTTATTCATTCAATGAAGGGAGACTCCCACTGCACAAATACTGAGTGTGAACAAGTCAAAGCAAGGCAGACACATGACTTAAACAGACATTTTCACTAGAGGCGCCCTAACCCAGCCTGAGGGGTAGGGGGCACCCCAGGAGGCTGCCTGGATGGAGGAGGTGAAGTTCATCAGTAGGACATGGCTTCTTCCAGGGCCTGTGCTCCCAGGAGCCCAACATCAATAGACAACTTTAGCTCTTCCCTTCTAAGAGATAGTTCATCTCTTAGAAGTCTGTTCCTGGTGGTATGGCAAAGACCATGGAGTCGGCCAAAGTGAGTTGTTTTGCCTCTTACCAGCTGATCAGCTCGAGAGAGATGCTAGACCTCTCTGGGCCACAGTCTCTGGTAAAAGGGAGACAATAGGAGAGACTGCCTTAAGTGAGGCGCCGGCCGTGGAGAAACGCAGATATGACTATTATTTCCCGGGACCGGACGTGCTGATACTACCCTTCTCCTAACCCTGCGCAGGGTCAGGACCCTCAGACCCTTGCTTCTTCAAACACCGCTGGACGCCAACGAAGTGACCAGGCCGTGGCCGCCGACGGCCGCAGCCGCATTTCCGGGCCGGCAGCAGCCGGGAGCAGGGGGAAGGGCAGCGCAGGCCTG
>NW_026003065.1:0-2208 GCF_001458135.2 Marmota marmota marmota | reverse complement strand
CTTTTTTTTTTTTTTTTTTTTTTGCCATGCTCAGTCATCCCATCCAACTTTGGTGAAAGCAGCTGCCCTCCCACAGGCCTTAAGACCCCATAACCCATGTGTAAATTCTAAATCATGCACTGTCTAGCACCTGGTTATATTTTCTCCCACAAAGCCTTCTCTAGTCATAAGTTGTACAAAACCACATTAGCATTATTTTCTACTCATTGAAGATACCCTTCACTCTTTTCCCACCCTGAACTTTTGCCTCTACTTGTTTCATTGTCTAATTTCTTACCCACTGTACCTTCTCTACCCATTATAATTTCACCTATGGTCCAAGTCCAGGCTCAAATGCAATTTCCTTCCAAAACTTACCTGGCCAACCACCCCACCAGCATTTCTTCCTGCTTGAGTTTTTGTTACACCTGTTTTACATAGAGCACATATCATGTTCCACCTCTTATTTGTGTATATCTTAGATCCACTGTGAGTTTTGAGTGCTGTCTTGGCTCTATATTATTTTCCTGATTCTTATGGAAAAAAGTTAATACTTTTGAAGTGAAATTGGACACTGAAATGAAATCACCTGGAACTTGTTTCTGCTCATTCTCATACTCTCTCACTCTTTACCTGATTTAAATATTAAGTGTAAAGATTAAGTTCTAAAGAAGGCCCAGTCCATATTATGTGATCAAAACATTATGAACTTGAGTTTTTAAAATTTCTTTCTACATTGGTATAGAAATTGTTTCTTTCTTGTGAGAAAAGTTTGAATTGTAAAGTTTGTCTAGTAAATTCTTAGTTATAAGTAAATAAATTGTTGAATGTTACTACTAGCAGGCTGATGTTGCAGTCTCCCAGATTGTTGCATGTTTTTGATGACTTGCCAAAGCTCATAAAAGATGTTAATTATCACCTGTTGATAGACCGAATATAAATTGCTATAGTGTATTATTTCAACAGCTGGAAACAGAATGTAGTAGAAACAAGGAGACTAGTTTTAATTTTACATTGGATTGCTTTAATATGTTTCTCTGCTTAAGAAGAAAGCAAAAAGGCTTAAGATCTCTCAACTCTGAAATGCTAAATAATTCTTAGATGAAAATGGAAATGGGAGGTAAAGGTTGTGGACATGCCTAGAGGGACTCAAAGCCAAAGTTAAGAGGATAATCTTTAAAGAAGCAGGAAGTAAAAAAAAGCTATTGTCGGGCCTACAAAGTAAGAAATAAGGGTGTATCTGGCCATGTGCAAATGCAGCAAATGTACAAGCTCCAGGAGAGAGAGGTTGGAACTATACTGAAACTGACTAGGATTTTTATCTGGCATTTTTTGTCTTGCTATCTCAGACCTCAACTAATTATCTCCCCAAGGAAGAAGGAGTTGTTATTTTATACCTTTTTTATTTTTAAATTTTTTTTGAGAAAAACTGTTTACTAATGAAGGATGGAGTTGTTACTCTGACCTCAGAAACCATTTTTAATTTTAGTGTACGCAGGCAGGCAGGGCACGATAAGCTGAATCCTGTAAAGTAAG
Organism: Marmota marmota marmota; assembly: GCF_001458135.2. Classification (NCBI taxonomy): domain Eukaryota; kingdom Metazoa; phylum Chordata; class Mammalia; order Rodentia; family Sciuridae; genus Marmota; species Marmota marmota. The sequence goes on along the minus strand of NW_026003065.1, from coordinate 693 downwards.
AAGGTAAACCTTCATGTTTATTTATCCATCCTGATATATCTATATATATCTATATCTATATCTATATATCTATATATATATATATATATATATATATAGAGAGAGAGAGAGAGAGAGAGAGAGAGAGATCTCCATATATAAACCTGATGGGGTTGTACAAAAGGAGGGTTCAATGTCTCCCCTACCCTATTTGTTAAAATCCTTACCTTCTTTCACATAAAACTTTATACTCCATCAATGCTAGATTGTAGTTTACCATCACATCATGTACACAAAGCTCATGTTGTCTTGAAAATCAACTGTTAAACTTCCAAAAAGTTTGCAAGCTAGTGGTCTAAACATAGCTATTATTAAAAATTAAATTATATAAACTTTATAATTAGGTACATTGTATTCCATTAAGAAGCAATTCTAAAAACTCACCACTTTCTAATTATTTTGTTACATATCACTGTCTCTGCTCTTGACATTTATATCCATATATTTATAGAATGAAAATACTACACTGTGCATCATTTACCAACTCCATGTTAAAGTGCCATTACATTTACTGTTTCAAATCTGGCCTGATGGAACTATTTACCCCACAGAAACTGGAAAATCCTGTAAATCCACAGTCAACATTTTCCCTTCTTTGTGTGTGTGTGTGTGTGTGTGTGTGTTTGGTTTTTTTAATTTTTTTTTTTTTTTTTT
>NW_026003064.1:0-2209 GCF_001458135.2 Marmota marmota marmota | reverse complement strand
GGTTTTCAAAGTAGAAAATCCATTTGACTTTATGGAGAATATTTCACTAGAAGGGAAGACTAACTTCTTTGAGAAGAGAGTAGGCGAGTATCAGAGGATGGGAGTGATGTCGAATCCAACAGATAATTCTTTTACCTTGGATGCTGACTTTTAAATGAACAGAAGATATGCCTTTATTTGGCTGATTCCCCCCCCCCCTTACCTGCCATCCCCCCAAATCAGCTAAAATGAATCCACCAGCTACACCATTGTCCATATGTTCATTAATGGCATCTAAAAAACCGTGTAGCTACCTCAGAATCCTTGTTGGCTTTGGCAAGCAGGCTGTCCAGCTTCACAGCACTAATGATGACGATCCGGCTTCAAAGTGAGGAACCCTCAAGCAAGCCTGCCCCAGCAGGATTGAACATTTACCAACCACCAGACAGTTCAGATGTCAGTCTCACTGCTACAAAGAAGACTTTAAAGTTTACTTAACTAGTTTGTAAATAAAACTGGCACTTTACACACAAATGAACATTGTATTGTCAAGGGGAAAGCCTGATTTGTTTGGTTTCTACAACAAATGCAAAGTGTTGTACTTACCACTAATGGCCAATTCAAAATTCACTGAGCTAAAGTTAAACTTCTGTTGACTAAGCATGTAATTTAGATTTTGTTTTCTTTAATGAACTGAAGAATTCAATAGATTTTTAAGTCAGTCCTGTGTGTATGTAGATAGTCAGCTGGTGCCAGTAGAAGATGATTTGTGTATTTTACTCTGGACCCCAGGTAGGGTGTCAGCATGTCTTGCTCAACTGAAGAATGATGTGTTTCAGGGCAAGCAGCTTCTAACTTAAGTCATTGGGAATTGAGGTGTGATTTGGGTGACTGCTAGTGACCCAGTGACATGTGAGGAACAGTATTATTGTTTCTCAGATTGTACTTTCCTCAATTTCTACTTGGTGTGAAAAGACTTAAAGGTCTTTGGATTTAAAATGCTATTATGACTTTTCAGATCATCCTTAGGCAAAGTGACCTGTCTCAGCTTTCCTATTAATAGTGGTGAAACCAGAACTGAAATTGGCTCTCCTAGATGTTGTGTTTAAAGACATTGTTCTAACTATTCTAACATATGCCTAAATATAAGCATCACCTGGTGAATTCTTTAACAGGTAATTTCAGGTAGAGGTATAGTTAACAGCCAGTTTAGATCAATCTACCTTTGGAATAAAAAAACCCAAGGTGTTACACAGAAGATGGTGCATGACTTGTATTGATCTTTGGCTCTGTTTGTTAACTGATTGGGTTGTGTATTAGCTGACCATTTGTCAGTTTCCTTTTATTGTATAGTCTTTGAATTCCTATAATATGGGACTCTTGTATCTTAAATTATTGTTGCTTAAAGTTAATAAATTCGGATTATATTGTCCTTACCTTTGTGTGACACTAAAATGAACCCTTTGCCTTGCATTGCCAGATGTAAGTTGGGAAGTGATTTTAGGATTCTACCTCCCATCAGCTCAGTAATGTGGGAATTCATTTCTCTCAACTCAGATTGTTTCCTAATCTGTTTAAAGGGAAACTCTCAGCATGAAGCATTTCATTGTTGACTAACGCTGAATACTGCACCAAGTGTTAAATGATTGAAATGAAACTGTTCTTATGTCAGTTCCTTGATTGGCAAAATTTACATTTTAGTTGAGGAAGAAAAAGCATTTTTCATAAAGGCTTGCAAATCTGTTTGCTTTTCATCTGTTCTGGGGGAGGTATTTCCCTTGTGCTCATTCTGGCGCAGGGTACCTAGGAGGCCCAGAAGCAGCAGCAGCTGCACTGCAGGTGGGATTTGGGAACAGAACTGAGTTTCGCTTTCTGACAGCGATGGGCTAGCCACTCCTGGGCCCCTGCATTCGTTCCCATCTCAAAACATGGGGCTGAGCGCCTCCCCCTCACCCAGCTGACCTATGGGGTTTCTGGTCTGTACCTGTCTGTAAAATCCTTTTCCTGACAGTCCCACCTGCCTTCCTAAAGCCTTTTAGAACTCACAACTCCTGTCTGTCCCCAAGCTAACCAGTCCTTGCATGCTGCACCCCTGGGTCTCCAGCTGCTCATTCTGCTACAAAGCCGCCTTGTCATGTACTGTCCTCACCCTGGAGATGGGGCCAAGAGCCAGGAGGAATTCCTCGCTCTGGAGTGTTACTCTTGAAGAGGAAAAACCAGGTAAGTAGGT
>NW_026003063.1:0-2209 GCF_001458135.2 Marmota marmota marmota | reverse complement strand
AAAAAAAAAAAAAAAAAAAAAACAATACAGGTTTTAAATGACCACAGAATGTTAATTGTCTCCTTATATTTACTCATAATTACATTTTAAACAGTGCAGGTGCTTGGCAAACCTTTCATTAAATACAATAAAAAGGCAAGATAAAAAGAACTTGACAATATAATTGTGAACTCGAATTTCTTATAGATACTTTTAATGTAGTTCATGTAGGAAGCCACAAAGAAATCTATCAAAAATGGTAATATGAAAATTAATACCATCCAAATGAGAATAAGAAAAAAATGTTTTATCACAGCTTGCTTAAGCAAAGCAGTCAAGTTACCATCACTTGTATTTGGCAGAGCCTCGAAGGAAGGCAGGACAGTGGGAAAGTTTAGAGTAGCATAAAGGTAGAGCTTTAGTTACAACCTGACTGGAGATTGTTAGTCTTGGAAAGCTAGAAACAGGCTAACTAGAGGTGAAACATCATATCTGAGTGGTTGAAGGAGAAATTTTGGCTTTCTCTGGTTGGTTCTAAGTTGTAAGTGAGGACAAAATTTAGGGGAGCTGGTAGTTATTAACCTAGTCTTGACCATCTGGGGTAAACTGCTATAGAGGTTGGAGTTTGGCTTCTTTGATTGGTCATTTTAGAGCTTGTGGTAAGAGTTCTATTTTTATGTATGACCTGTTCCTGGTTCCTTTGTGTAATCAATTTCTCAACCATAAGTCTCAAATTATTTAAACTTATTATTATAAATAGGCTCTCTCTTGGGTGAAAAGAATATTGCGATACCTTTATAATGATATGATTTCTTCTTTCATTGAATAAATTTACAGTTATAAGCCTCTATTACGTGAAAGCAGAATCTAAACAATCACTAAACCTTTCTCATATCTACAGTTATAAAATGTCAGCATTATGATAAATTCCTTTAAAATGAGCCTATTGAAGCAAATAAAAACCTGACAATGATAATTTGTCCATTTAATTTTAAAAACATATTTATAAAGAAAATAATAATTTCTCAAATTTGTTTTGAGTTTGCTTCAACACCTATAAATATATTAGTGCTTAACCTGTCTCCATATTGCAATAAATTTATATAATGGTATTTTTAGTTATTTTCCAGTACAAATTTCTTACGTTTCTTAAGGGGAAAAATAAATAAATTTTAAGCAAAGAAATACTATTTCACAGATTAAAAAATCTTTATGAACAGTGTTTCTCTGAGATCACTCAGAAAAGGAAACCATTCTCATTTTAAAGCTGAGAAAACAGAATCAGAGAACCAAACAGGTTTGCCAAGATTTAGATAGAGTCCGTGTTATAAATTAGATATCCTGAAATCTAGTAATCTAGTTCAGTGTTATTTTTTTTACACAATCCATCCACTATATAATTGCTAAGGTAAATGCCATTTTGTCAGCTGTGCAATACCTCAATCAAAGAAAAAAAGGAAGAAAACTAAAACAACACACCTGACATAGCAAGTGTTATAGTTTATATCTGAAATTTACCCCAAATATGCTAAAGGGTTGGTTCCCAGCCTGTGCCGCTATTATGAGGTGGTATAATCTTTACGAAGTAAAGCTTAGGTAGAAGAACTAGGAGGCAGGTCTTGAAGAGTATATTTTGTCAATGAACCTCCCTCCTCAGTTTCCTGGTCACCATGAGTTAAGTCACTTTACTCTAACACATGTTCCCCACCATGATGTTCTGCTTTACCACAGGCCTAAAAGCAATGAAGCCAACCAACCATGGACAGAATCCTGAAAAACTATAAACCAAAATAAACCTTTCTTCTTTCTTTTTTTAAAATATTTTTTAGTTGTTGATAGACCTTTATTTATTTATTTATATGTGGTGCTGAGGATCGAACCCAGTGCCTCACACATGCCAGGCAAGTGCTCTACCACTGAGCCCCAGCCCCAGCCCAAATCTTTCTTCTTATTAAATTGTTTATCTTAGGTATTTGGTCTCAGTGTTAGAAAGCAGACTGACACAGCAAGCAAATAAAATATTACTGAACTTATACACAAAAAGTGACTTTTGCTCTTCCTTCTCTCAGAACCAACTACCCACCCTCCCAATCACTTAGTGGAACCAAGTAGAATAAGGAAAAGACCATCAACCTATGCATGAGGGTGGACAAAATATTCACCCTGGCTGTAGAGAAAAATAATAAAGGATTAGTAAGAATTGGACAGTGGGGGAAGGAAATAATAGAAA
>NW_026003062.1:0-2209 GCF_001458135.2 Marmota marmota marmota | reverse complement strand
TTTCTTTGATATAAGGAGAGTAACTAAGAACAGAGTTGGGAGGAAGAGCATGAGAAGAAGATTAACATTAAACAGGGGTGAGAGGTGGGAGGGAAAAGGAAAGAGAAGGGAAATTGCATGGAAGTGGAAGGAGACCCTCATGGTTATACAAAATTACATACAAGAGGAAGTGAGGGGAAAGGGGAAAAAAACAAGGGGGAGAAATGAATGACAGTGGATGGGGTAGAGAGAGAAGATGGGAGGGGAGGGGATGGGGGATAGTAGAGGATAGGAAAGGCAGCAGAATACAACAGACACTAGTATAGCAATATGTAAAACAGTGGATGTGTAACCGATGTGATGCTGCAATCTGTATACGGGGTAAAAATGGGAGTTCATTACCCACTTGAATCAAAGTGTGAAATATGATTTGTCAAGAACTATGTAATGTTTTGAGCAACCAACAATAAAAATTAAAGAAAAAAAAATAAGATGGTTCCTTTCTCATAGTAGGGGTCAGAAGTGACAGTTTAAAAGATATCTATAGTGTTCTATTTCTTATAGGATGCTTAGAGTTGAGCCCTTTTATTCTCCAGCCACAAGGTTTGCCAAGTTCATTAAGGTGTTTTTCATCACCTTGGCTAGTTACAGAAGTAAATTGACCCATGCCATAACATAGAAACCCCTGTAGACATCAATAGACAGGAAGAAGCCTAATATGCTGGGTCTACACATTAGAGGTAAGATAACTAGATCTCAGTCACTACAAAGGTCTCCATACAAACTAAACGCCCTTCAGCAAATAAGATTCCTCCATGACATAAATAGATTTCTTGCTTGAATAACCACCATCTGTCAGGGCAGTTCAAACATAGCAGCAAAACAATCTCACATATAAAGAACCAACAGTATGTATGAGTGCATACCAATGTGACCATTTTCGAGTTGAATTCATTTCATTCTTCACAATAGTTAAAGCACTGTCTCAGAGAATTGGCTATTTGCCATGTCATGCTTTGGCTTGTGTAAAATTTTATGCCTTGAACATCATATTACTACTGCTTACTCTCAATACTTCTGCTGCTTCCATCTCTCCGTTCTATATTCAGCTTTGGAATTTGTTGGTGTCTTTCTGAGCTCCAGGGTAGCAAATCTGAACTATAGGGTCACAATTTTGCAACAATGAGTTGAGAAGGCCAACATACAACCTCAAAGATGTAGAGACAGATATTTCCCATGAGCATTGTAGAGCAATTCTCCTTGACTTATGGACCTACCCTTTCTTTCCTATGTGTTTTGGGGCTTATACCAGAAGGGATTATTGGTTGGTCACGTAGCTTTAATGAAATGTGAGTCTTTAAAAGTACCCATCCACACACAAAAATATTAACAACTTATTGAGAATCCATCTTAAATGTCAACTTGTTTCTGGTTAAATGGACCCCTGTTGATAATATAGATAAGGATGAAGGTTTGTTGTCCTTTCATCAGTTTAAAGGCTTTTCCCTACCAAAATATTTATAAGCAATCCTCACCATCAGCAGTAGCTATTAAGAGCTCTCTGTGAGCATTGCACTGGTAGGGAATGAAACCCAATTCCCTGTAACTCACTTTATTCCACAGTCTATAAACCCTAATTCAGTTTCATAAGCCTATAATGTGGACACATATATTGTCTGTATCTGGTGCTTCTTAGGTAAAAACTGAAATGGTCGGTACTAGGTGTGTTGAAAAAGTTTCAGCCACCCTTTTTCCTCTCTCTGCAACCCTCCTTCATTCTGGGTTGAATTAGTAGTGTATACATTGTGTAATGTTTAAATCAGGATAGACATAACTACCTTTTCCAACACTTATCATTTATTTATGGTGAATACTTACAATAAAAATTCTAGCTTTCCCAAATGGACAATTTATTGTTACTATATATCACCTGACTCTGCAATAGAATACCAGAACTTCTTGCTTCTAACTGTAATTTAGTTCCCATAGACAACCTTTCCTAGTGGCTCCCTTCTCTGTACTATTTGCAGTCTCTGGTAACCACCATTCTATTTTCAACTTGAATGAAATCAACTGTTTTTAGATTCCACATATGAGTGAGATGAATACTTCTTTTTCTATATATATTGTAAATATATATATAGTGTAAAATATATGTAATATATATTATTTATAAAATATATGTAATAAATATTATTTGTAAAATATATGTAGTATATATTATTTGTTA
>NW_026003061.1:0-2209 GCF_001458135.2 Marmota marmota marmota | reverse complement strand
TGCCTTTATATTTTTATGTGGTGCTGAAGATCAAACCCGGGCCCCGCCCATGCTAGGGAAGCTGTCTACCACTGAGCCACAATCCCAGCCTCAGGTTACTCCACTCTTTAGTGCCCCTGACCTCTTAATGCTTTCCTTACTGTGAATCTACTGAACGCTCATAGTGACTACAGAGTACTAGAGTGACAGAAGTCAGAATGGCTTCTGAGAGGCACTCAGGCTTGAGTGAAACAGGGAGAAGGTTAGGATTTAAATAGGAACAATTGTTGCAGAAAAATGAGCCAGAAGAATCTTGTATTCAATACATTTCTAAATTATTATTATTTACCCTATTTATGAAATTATGACACCAAAATATTTTTCTTTATATTTTATAAGATTATGCAGTAACTCGTGTATCACTATTGCCTCTATTATGTCTTATAAGCAATAGAATATTTTTAAAGAGAAAAATAAATAAGGAAGAGGACCCTGGCCAAAATTTGGTTGCATAAAAGAATAGATGTGGGAAGTAAGTAATGGCTTATTGATTCAGTTTTGAGAAGCAAAGCCAGATGTTCAGTTTGGAGCAGATTGTAGAGGGAATATCACTTTTGTTCAAAGCTTGGTATCTCATTGCCTGTCCATTCCATACAACCTATTCCTTTTGGACAGATTCAGTCCACACACTCACAAAATTCTAGGGGGACCTTGTCAAGGGCCAGGGATGAATTGCCAATGTTTGTCTAGTGTTTTCTCAGTCTCTCATCTCCTCCTACTGATCTTTGATCCTGAAAGCCCTGTGGTGGCTCTCCAGCTCTAATATTCAGTACTGTCTGACCTTGACTTAAGTTTGGTTGGACCTGCTTGGTTGGTTTATATGCTCTAGTATTTCTTCCAATATGACTTGCTTTTCCCCCTCAGGTTCCCCATACACCTTCTGGCCAAGACCTACCTGTGGATAACCCTAAGTTGGGAAGTAGTCATTGGCAGTCTTACCCAACCAGCTGACCTTCTTTCCATCCTTTCAAGCTGCCATTCCTTCTTGAAATGCGCAGAATCTTGCTGCTTTTAAGGTCCTGTGCTAGCATCAGTGGGGGAAGCCAAGAAGAAGAAGTTTCCCTGTCTTAAAGGACTACAGGAAAGAAAAACAAGATAAACTCATGAATCCAATACATATTAGAACAGTATGTGATACAGTCAGTGCTTGCAAATTCTTTGATAAAATACCTCTTCCAGATGGCAGGAATCAGAAAAGGAAGTGTTCATTTTCCATTCATTCATTCATTCATTTGTTCAATAATCACTCATGAATTCATTTGTTTAGTGTCCAGAAAACTTGAAAGATGGAGTCCTGTTGACCATGCAGGGGGAGAATGTTTCAGATCCTGTGCTCAGTGGCTGGAGAGGAAGAGGTAGCCAAAACAGCTCTAAGGAGATTAGGGTGGGTAACACCAAGGCATTAAATAGGCCATTGGCAGGAGGATTCATGAGTTCAGGCCTGTTGCATTTGGGCATCTGATGGGAAGCTCAGCTGCCAACGTCCAGAAGGAATAGGGAATTATAGAAGTATAGCTATGAAGAGAAATCTGAGCCACAGATCAAAAGATGTAGGTGTCCTTAGCCTCAGAGGCCAATTGAAGTTGTGACATTTGAAATTGCTAAGGGAGAGGAGGGGGAAGGAGAGGAGAAACTCTTAAGCAAATACAAGGGTTATAATGATGGTCTCCACAACTGGACAGGGAGTTAAAAACATGTCAGTGTGATGTTCCTGGGGGAGGATGTGGGGCACATTCCAAATAAGTTGGTGAATAAACATGCATGTTCTGATCACCTGAGAAGTGTATGCCATGAGAAAGGCGAGGGCAGGATGGCTTCTTGAGGATTTCTAAGGCTGGTGCAGGAAAGGAAGTATCTGGTCTGGACCATGGCTGGGAGCATCCCTGCAACTAGGATTCCTGTGCAGCTTGAGTCAGTGTGGTCCCCATGCATTTTGAAGGTTTAAGAAAGAGGGAGCACAAAGCATGGTGGTACATGCCTGTAATTACAGTGACTTGGGAGGCTGAGGCAGGAGGATTGCAAATTTGAGGCTAGCCCCCTGCAACTTAGTGAGGCCCTAAGCAACTCAGACCCTGTGGCACAATAAAAAAAAAAATTAAAAGGGCTGGGGATATGGCTCAGTAGTAAAGCACTTCTAGGTTCAATCCCAGTACCAAAAAAGAAAGGAAGG
>NW_026003060.1:0-2209 GCF_001458135.2 Marmota marmota marmota | reverse complement strand
GGGTGTGGTTTACAGGAAATCAGAGCAAACTCCCCTTTAACCTTTTCAGTGAGGTTTGGAAACCACCTTTCCAGGGATCAAGACCCCCCACCCTCACACCATTCCCATTAACCCTTTACCTCCTGTGTCAGGGGACAACACCTCTGAGCATCAGAGGTATGCAAATGTCAATGACACTGAGCTTCCAGTTTGTACCCAGGTTGCAAGAATCCAAAAGCCTGCCCACATGCTCTGGGGACCAGGCCCTGGGGAAATTGGCAATGCATTTCATGTAAGCTGAGGAGTGGGTAAATCACTACAGCTCCCAGGAAGGGGAACTTGGCAGTGTCTAGCAATGTCAGCAGGGCATGTACATGTGGACCCAGCACTTTCTCCTGTAGTTGCAAAACAACTCATTCTGCAGGAGGAGGCTGAGGCTCAGAATGCTTATCAGGAGCTGGCCCAAAGACCACAGCTAGGAAGCTCAAAGCTAGGAAAGGGAGCAAGTCAAGACCGTTCACTTCGAGAGTGACTTGCAACCACAGAAGTCTATGTGCCCCTCAAGAGGACCCTGGATTCTTTCACACAGTATGTTAGGAAGTAGTTCCCTGTAAGAATGAGGAAGCTCTCTGAACACCAGTGTTCACTAGGGTATAGTGTTCATGAAAAAGCAAGGCGACCTGGGAGGAGAGAAGAGTGGTATGCAGAATGTGTTCAGATTAGTTTTAAGAATCGTGGGAGGAAGATGACCTTCCCTTTGACACCCTGTGGTACCTTTTAGCTGTTGAACCACGTGGATGCATGAATTACCTACACAAAAAAGCAAATAAGTACAACTTCAAATAACAATATCCTAAAAAACAATGTTGAAATAAGACAGGTTCAAAAAGTAGAAATGAAGACTTTCCTCCTTGACGACTTTTTAAAAATAGTCAGGCACTCCGCCAAGGTCAGGTGAAGGGAGCTCCAGGCTCCCCTCTCCCTACAAAAGGATCACCAGTATAGTGAATCCCTATGCATACTTCAGAGCCCACCTGAAAGGCCTCTTCTTCCAAAGCCTTCCCTGATCCCCCAAGGAGCAGAGATTTTTTCTGCTGGTGAAAACATTCATGGGGCTGCGAGTGTGGGTGCTGAGCTCCGTCCCTTCCACCACTCCTCCTCTCTCAGCACGAAAGTCTCCGGAAGTAAGGTTCCAGAATCAGCATATAGATGGACTCATGGGACAGGTTTGATTAATAAATGTGTGAATGGTAAGCAGTGGTGTACACTTGTTGTCCCCACTACTTGGAGACCCAAGGAAAGAGGATCATTTCAGCTCAAGAGTCCAGGGCCAGCCCAAGCATTAGAGGAGACTTTCTTCTCTTAAAAATTTCACAAATAAATGCATGGCCAGACATGGGCTATGAATGAGGCTCCAATATCTGGGATAGAGGACCCTCAGGACCCTAGTGTTCTCCACCACAGACTGGGCATAAAGGGGAGCAATCCTGGCTGGCCAGCTGGCCTTGACCCTGAGATTGCCAAGGACAGGGGACAGGACTTTGCTGTTAAAGGGGGATGTGCCCTCAGGTTACTAACCCCTGGACTTGCTGGCAACAGGGCTTGAAACCCTCAGGAAATGTATTGAGCAATCTGGGGCAGCCCCTGGGAGGGGCAAGACCACAGGGGAAGGAAGGGCTGAGTGGGGGAGAGGCCGAGTGGATAAAAAGAGCTCCCAGCGGCTCTGCTCACTCCTCCCCGTCCTCTCCCTCTCCTCTGTTCCTCTGCCTCCACTCTCCCTGCACCATGGGACCTGCCTCAGGTCCCAGTCTGCTGTTGCTGCTGCTGACCAGCTTCCCCCTAGCCCTGGGGGACCCCATGTGAGTAGCTAGCACCCAGGTGGGAGCAGGCATTTGGGCTTCAGGTCCTTGTAGAATCCAGATGCACATGGTGTCTGTGGATTTCAGGTTGGTGGTAGGACATGAGAATTTGGGCTGCCTGGCTGGGGTGTTTGTGGGCTGGGTTTCCGTGGAATCCAGGCACAGGGGAACTGGAGTTTGCACATTTATGGAACTGAGTGTCTGGAGGTTTAGGATGGAGGGTCTGTGTGTCTAGCGATTGTGAGTTGGAGTAAACTGGAGGCTAACAAGTCCAAACAGTTCAGAAATCATGAGTTTCAGCATTTGGAGGCTTAGTGATTTGGTACTTTGGGTTTATGCAGGGTTGGGAGTGTGTGGATCTGGTTGTATTT
>NW_026003059.1:0-2209 GCF_001458135.2 Marmota marmota marmota | reverse complement strand
GAGCCCTAACTCTAAAACTAACCCTAACCTTAACCATAAATCTAACCCTAGACATAATCCTGAACCCAACCTTCACCCTAGCACTAACCCTTGCTCAAAACCTAACCTGTACCCTAAACCTAATCCAAACCCTACCTAGCCCTAGCCCTAACCCTGACTCCAGCCCTAATCCTATCCAAAACCCTAGCCCTAAACCTAGCTCTAATGCTACTCATTACCCTAACAATAACCTTAACCCAAATGCTAACCCTAGGCCTAACCCTAACCCTATCACTAACCCTAACCCTATCACTAACCCTAACCCTACCAATTACCCTAATCTTAACCTGAATTCTAAACCTAAACCTATCCATAAACCTAACCCTAATTCTAACCCTAACACTAATTTGAGCCCTAACCTTAATAATTAACCTAACACAAGCCCGAAACCTGACCCTAACCCTAAAAATACACCTTACTCTTAACATGGGCCTTACACTAAACCTAACATTAGACCTAGCCATGAACCTAACACTATAACTATCCCTAGCTGTAACCCTAAACTTGACATTATCCCTTTCCCTAAAACTTGTCCTAACGATAACACAAACCCTAACCGTCATCCTAACCACAAATCAACCCTTAATTGTAACACAAACCTAACTGTAGACCTAAACTTAATTCTAATCATTGCCCTAGCCCTAAACTTATCTATAACCCCATCCCTTTCCCTAAACCTAACCCTAAACCTAATCTTAAACATAGCCCTAACACTAGGCCTAATCCTAACAACAATCCTAGACACATTCTTTGCCCTAATATAGCCCTAAACTTAACCCTAACCCTAGTCTTAAGACTAAATCTAACTATCACCCTAGCTCTATTCCTAGTTCTAACCCTATCCCTTACCATAATCAAAACACTAGACCTAACCTTAGACCTAACCCTAGCCATAGCCCTAGCACTAAAATTAATCATAACACTAAATGTATGCCTAAGCCTAAACTCACCCTATCACTAGCAATAACACTAACATTAATCATAAGACTACACTTAACTTTAGCCTTAGCCCTAAAATGTAACGAGCCATAGCACTAACCCTAACTCTTAACATAAACCAAATCCTAACCTTACATCTAGCCCTAAGCCTCCCCTAATTCGAGTCCTATCCCCAACCCTAAAACTAACCCTGACCCTGACTCTGAACCCAACACTAACCCTAGCTCAAAACATCACCCTAAACTTAAATCTAACCATAAAACTAGACTTAACCATAATCGTAACCCTAAAATTGACCCCAATCATAACACTAGTTCTTACATTAGATGTATCCCTAACACTAGCCCTAATGTAACCCAAAATCTAGTCCTAATGTGAGCCCTAATCCTAGCTTTAACCCTAACTCTAAAACTCAACCAAGTCCTAACCCTTACCCTAAACCTAACCCTAACTTTAATCCTTGCACTAATCCTAAACCTAACACTAACTCTAACACTAACACTAACCATAACCCTATCCCTAACCCTAGCTCTAACCCTATCCATTACCCTAACCCTAACCCTAATCCTAACCCTCGGCCTAACCCTAACACTTTCACCAACCCTAAACTATCCATTACCCTAAACATAACCCTAATCCTAAACCTATCGAAACACTCAACTTAGACGTAACACTAACCCTAAAACTAGCCCTAATTGTAATCCTAGTTCTTACATTAGCTGTAGCCCTAAAGCTAATACAAAACATAGCCTAGCCCTAATCCAAGCTCTAACCCTAGCTTTAACCCTAACCCAAAACCTAACCTTAGCCCTAACCCTAAACCTATCCATAGCACTAACACTATCTGTTACACTAAGCCAAACTCTAACCCTAAAGCTACCTTCGTCCTAAACCTAATTCTTAGACTAACCCTAAACCTAACTTAGTTATGGTTAGGTTTAGGGTCAGTGTTAGGTTCAGGATTAGGGTTTGATTTACGATTGGGCTTAGTGGAATGGTTAGTGTTACGGTTCATGTAAAGTTAGGGTTAGGGTTAGTGTCAGGGTTATTGTTAGGTTTAGGATTATGGTTAGGATTAGTTAACATTAGGTTACCTAATTAGGGTTAAGGTTAGGGTTAGGGTTAGTGTATGGTTAGTGTTATGGTTAGGGTTAGGGTTAGGGATAGGTTTAGTGTTAGGTTTAGTATTAGGTTTAGGGTTAGTGTTAGGTTTAGGTTTAAGGTTAGGGTT
>NW_026003058.1:0-2209 GCF_001458135.2 Marmota marmota marmota | reverse complement strand
GGGTTATGATAAGGTATAGGGTTAGAACTAGGGCTAGGGCTAGGGTGAGAGTTAGTCTTAGGGGTAGGGTTAGGGTTAGGGTTAGAGATAGGGCTAAATTAGGGCTAGGATTAGGGCTAGGTTTAGTGTTTAGGTTAACCATAGTGTTAGGGCTAGGGTTAGGTTTAGGATTAGCGTTTAGAGTTAGCGTTTAGAGTTTAGGTTTAGCGTTTGGGCACAGTTTGTGGTAATAGATGGCTTTATAGCTAGGTTTAGAGGTAGGGTGAGGGTTATAATTAGGGTTAGGGCTATGGTTAGGGTTAGGGTCATGCTTATGCCTAGGTTTATGGCTAGGATGAGGGCTAGGGATTTTTTTTTTTTTTTTTTTTTTACGGTTAGGGCTAGGATTAGTGACAGGGTTATTTCAGGTACAGAATTATGGTTAAAGAGAGTTTTAGGATTAGGATTATGGGTACGTCTAGTGTAAGGGTTAAGTTTAGGATTAGGTTCTGGTTTAAAGCTAGGGGTATTATTAGGATCAAGTTCTGGGTTAGGGTTTGGGATAGGTTAAGTTTTAAAGTTACTGCTTGAATTAGCATTAGGGTTAGGGTTTTGGTTATGGTAATGGAAAGAGTTAGAAATCAGTTTAGGGCTAGGGTTATGGTTATGATTAGGGCTAGGTTTTGGGTTAAAGTAGTGCTAGGGTTAGGTTTATGGCTAATGTAAGTATTAGGGTTATGCTTATGGCTAATTTTAGTGTTTTAGGGCTAGGTTTACAGTTAGGTTTAGGTTTAGGTTTAGGGTGATGTTTAGACCTCGGGTTACTGTTATTGTCAGAGTAAGGGTCAGGGTTAGTTTTAGGGTTTAGCTTAAAACTCGAATTAAGGCTGGGGTTAGGGCTAGGTGTAGGTTTAGGGCTTGGATTAGGTTAAGGGTTAGGGTTAGAGCTTTGGCTCGGTTTGGTTTTAGGGCTAGGGTTAGGGTTAGTGAATTTTTTAGGATTAGTGTTAGGGTTAGGGCTAGTCTTAGATTTAGCCTTAGTCTTCGGTTTAGGGTTAAATTTAGAGTAGGTTTTTATCTAAGGTTAGTGTTAGGGCTAAGGATAGGGCAACGGTTAGGACTAGAATTTGGGATAGGGTTAGGTTTATGGGAAGGGATAGGATTAGAATGAGTGATAGAGCCAATGTGAGATTTAATATTAATCTTAGGGCTAGGATTAGGGTTAGGGTTAGGGACAGGGCTAAATTATGGCTAGGGTTAGTGTTAGGGATAGGGTTAGAGCTGGTTTTAGAATTAGCATCAAGGTTAGGGCTAGTTTTAGGCTTAGGCATCGAGTTAGGGTTATATTTAAAGTTAGGTTTCGATCTAGTGTTAAAGCTAGGGCTAAAGATAGGGCAATTTTGATGAAAATGGTGAGGGTTAGAGTTAGGGTTATGATTAGGGTAAGGGATGTGCTTTTGGATAGATTTGGATAGATTTATGGCTATGGCAAGGGTTAGTATTAGGGTTAGGGCTAGATTTATGGTTAGGGTTATGAATAAGGCTAGGTTTATGGCTAGGATGAAGTTTAGGGTTTGTGTTAGGGTTAGAGATAGTATTATGGCTAGGGCTAATGTCAGGTCTAGGGTTATAGTTAGGGCTAGATTTAGTGTTAGGTTTATGGCTTGGTCCAGTGTAAGGATTAGGTTTAGGGTAAGATTCAGGTTTATATCTAGGGTTATATCTAGGGTCAGGGTCAGGTTTAGGGTTTGGGTTATGTTAGGGTTTCAGTTTAGGGTAATGAAAGGATTAATTTGAGGGTTTAGGTTTGGTTTAGTGTAATGGATAGGGTTAGGGTTAGGCCTAGGGTTAGCTTAAGAATTAGGGTTATTGTTAGGGTAATGGATAGGTTTAGACCTAAGGTTAGGGCTTCGGTTATGTATAGGATTAGGGCTAGTTTTGAGTTAGGCTTATGTTTAAGTTTAGGATTAAAGCTAGGTTTACTACTCGGTTTAAAACTAGGTTTGGGGTTAGGTTAGGGCTAGGGTTAAGGCTATGGCTAATATATGAAGTAGGGTTATGCTTAGCGCTAGTTATAGGGTTAGGGTTAGGGCTATGTCTAGTGTTAGGTTGAGGTTTATGGTGATGATGATGTTTAGAGCCAGATTTGTGTTAGGGTAAGAGTCAGGGTCAGGGTTATTTTTCCAGTTAAGGTTAGGACTAGAATTAGGATATTGTTAGGGCTAGGTTT